>NC_080540.1:47510560-47658060 GCF_028640845.1 Ahaetulla prasina
CCATTCATTTAAAACTAACAAACAGACACCCCACTATCCAGAGCCCAGCAACAATAGCCAGCCAATCAAATGGTCCAAAATCAGACCATGACTCAGAAATATCTGAACAAACAACATTCAGCCTAATCTGCATCTCATAAAAAGATATTTAAGGACCTGTGTTCTTACAGATGAGCCCAATTCAAAATGCACTGACAATGTCTCCTCGAATGGTGATGAAACTTTTGGAACCAAATTGCCAAGCTCGGAGCTCAAACCTACAGCCTAACTACCAACCTGAGCTACTAATATTCAAACACATTTCAACATACATACATACTTCATAGTATATGTCAGTAAAATAGAGATGTAAATGCATGCTACACACACACACACACACACACACACACACACACACACACCTGTCCCACTGTGAAGTTATGGCCAAACTAATGAATGCATTTCCAGAATCCCTTTACGGAGATTGTCCCCTGTTCCAAAGAAATATTATTACCCACTGTCTCTATGTTCTACAACTGCTTATTGGTGTAATTTGTGGAGCAGCCAACTCCATAAACCTAAGTGCTGAAAGGGATATTACTTTCCTATTGTAAAAATGCTGATTAGGTGGAACTTGGCAGACCATCATACATCAGAAATATACCTACCGCGAATGATGTCAAGTCACAGCATGTTGGCAGAATGCTTGAGTTACTTTGATGCCTGTGGTTATCTGATAATGCAATAACAATCTATCACTAAAATAATACAGCCTACTCACTCTAAGCTAGAAAACTAACAAGACATTTCCAAAAATAATGTATGGAAGTACTCTCTGTTTTGCCATTTTTCCTTAGCTTAAGAAAAGAAAAAGAAGTGTAGGTAGATAATCAACTTTCTTTTTACTTTTAAATTCTCTATCTTTTGGAGGTATTTGTGAGAAACCTGCTAAGGACAGTAATAATAATAAAAGCTAACAAAGACTTTGAATATTTTGTACAGCCCATTTACTTAGATAATATAATTAGTTAATTTAGCATTGAGTGATGTTTAATTTACCATTGCTATAATCTATGTTAGCATATTATGATAAACAATGGATAATTTGGTAGAATAGTTGAGACTGTTTATTGGTCTTAATTCCAAATGCCTTGAACTCTAGAAAAATACTTTGAATGAATGGTAATGCCCTTTTCACAAAGGCCTATTCCTTAGGCATCTGGTTACTTTTCCTAGCCTGAGTAAATAGGCAAGAATGCTCAAAATATTTGCAGTTACAAGCACAAAAATAGAAGACCTGAATTTAAGCAACTGCCTTTTTGGGTAGAAAGATACAATTTAGTTGTATGGAATCCTGGATTTACAAAGTGAGAATTTTTTCCCCCAAGCATCACGATTTCTGGTGATTGGTCACATCTATGGAAGGAGAGAGAAATGGGGTGGGGGGGGAGAGAGAGAGAGAGAGAGTAAAATACTAGGCCTTTTAACATTCTAAATCTCAAAGAAAAGGGAGAAGAATTTTGTCAGTTATGCCCAATAGATAATAATTGGGCTCAATCCCACCTATCCTATTTTAAATTTTTATTTGCAACAAAGGTAGGTCTCTGCCCACTCTCTTATAACATTCTGTAGTAGACAACCATTTGTATTGTATTAATCTATGGGCCTCTGGTGGCTCAACAGACTAATGCAGTCTGCCATTAACAGCAGGTGCTTGCAATTACTGCAGGTTCAAGTCCCACCAGGCCCAAGGTTGACTCAGCCTTCCATCCTTTATAAGGTAGGTAAAATGAGGACCCAGATTGTTGGGGGCAATAAGCTGACTTTGTATATAAATATACAAATAGAATGAAGACTATTGCTTGACATAGTGTAAGCCACCCTGAATCTTCGGAGAAGGGCGGGATATAAATGCAAATAAATAAAAAAATCTGAAAGGAAATCCAAATATAACTGGGCATTTTTGACTATTTAAAGGTAACAACAGCTTTGGTTTTCTGCTTTGAAATTTATAGAATGTCCACAATGCAGGAAAAGAGCAGGCAGAGTTGGGGGCAGAATTAAATGTGTCATTAGCTTAGAGTTCTTATGTAGTCACAAATGTTCCAAGTCCAACCCCTCTTCAATTCTGTGACCCTTGTCTGCTGCCAATTTAGTAGTGAACTTTAATTGACTCTTGCTATAGGCTTGAATAAATCTGTGTTGCAATAGTTTGTCGTGAAAGCAACTGCCTGGATTGGGACTGAAAGGCAAAAGCAGAAGCAGTATGCTCTGTCCCATAATTGGGTAGACCAGGTTGTCGTGATAGACCGGTCTCACTGGAAAAAATAATCTCTTCCCTGGTATAGCCGACAAAGCAAGGAGAGCCAGTTGCTTAGAGGTTAATACATCTACCTAATATGCAAGTAGCCTGGGTTCGAATCCCAGAAGGGTATGGCTAGCTGATGAGAACTAAATACTTTGAAATAGATCTATACTAGTCTCCCTTTATTTCTTTGTTGGTAAACATAAGTTCAACACAAAAATAGTTTGTCGTGAAAGTGACTGCCTGTGAAGGCTCATGGATTGGGGCTGAAATGTGAAAGCAGAAGCCGTATGCTCTGTCCCATAATTGGGTAGACCAGGTTGTCCTAATAGACCGGTCTCACTGTGATGCAACTTAATGTATGGTCCTGATTCTCTATGCCTGACAACAGTGAACCAAATAATGAGGCAGGGGAGACTTAAGGGTTCTGTCAATAGAACTAAATTTCCTCTCCCCCCTCAACAATAATCTTCTACAGTTATTACAGCCCTATATAAAAGTCAGAAAAAAAGGACTACCATGTTTAGTAAGAAAGTTCCAACATACTATATATAACTTTATTTCTTTACTGTGGGGGACTTTCCTGGAGGGCCCTATATTTTTTCTTACCAGTTTCATGCGATATAAATAAAAACAAACAAATCTTTTCCACCGTACAAAATCCATCACTGTACAGACAGGTACTTAATTCATGGAATTCACCCAACATTTTTCTAGAAATATTCCTCAGATATTTTTTTTTTAAAAAAAACAACTCTACATATTTGGAGAAATTATTTGAGAAGAAAAAGGTCTTAAAATTTTTTTAAAAAAAAATATTTTATATATCTAAAGATTCCAATCTGTTAAGAGTTTTCAGCAATCTAACCAGTACACAAGTAAATAATTCAGCAGGATTCATGCATAAAAGAAACTTCTTTATATACAGTAATATAAAGCATGGTGCATGTATACAATACCCATGCAAAAAATTAGTTTAAGAAAAATTATAAAACACAGTCTAAATTTTACATTGGCTAGGAAGAAAGAGTCTTACTAAAAAGGAAAATCTTGGCCTGTCAACACAACACATAGTGAAGAGGATGCAAACTTGGTTTCTCAAAGTATGCAGTTCCAGAGTACAAGTATGGCCACCAGAAAGGGCCTTATTCTGTTCAAGAATAAGAACAATGTATTAAATATATAAACACATTTTAGAATAGACTGTCTTCAAAAGCCCTAGTATATTTCTCTGAGAAACAAGCATTATCATTCCAGAAATTCCTGTTTTACATTCATTCATTTATTTTATTTTATTTTTTATTTATTTCATCAAGCCTGTATTTTATGACAGATTTAAGTGTAAACATAATTATAAATACCTGTAAAGGATATGAATAAAAGAAAAAATTAGGACAGGGATGGTAGGCACGCCCCTTACAGACCTCTTAGGAATGGGGTGAGGTCTACAGTAGACAGTCTAAGGTTAATGTTTTGGGGATTTGGGGAAGAAACCACAGTCTGATAGTGCATTCCAGACATTGATAACTCTGTTACTGAAGTCTAATTTGGATCGGTTTACCATGAGTTTGTATCTATTGTGTGCTCTTGTATTGTTTTGGTTGAAGCTGAAGTATTCATTGGAATACATTGGAATGAAGTATTCATTGGACATTGTAACAGATGATTTTATGTACTCTGCTTAGGTCAGACCGAAGATGATGAAGTTCTAAACCCAGAATTTCAAGTCTGGTGGCATAAGGTATTAAGGTTGCAAACAGAGGAGTGGAGGACTCTTCTTGTGAAATATCTCTGGACTCATTCAATTGTATTAATGTCCGATATGCAGTGTGGGTTCCAGACAAATGAGCTGTATTCAAAAATTGGTCTGGCAAAAGTTTTATATGCCCTAGTTTGCAGTTCAATATTACCGGAGAAGATTAGGTAATATTACCTAATGCAAGATTAGGTTAACAATTCTTAATGCTTTTTTCGCAATGCTGTTACAGTGAGCTCTGGCACTTAAATCATTTGAGATGAGTCCAGCTTGTATTTTGTGTTCTGATTTTTATTTTTTTGCCAATGTGTAAGACAGAGCATTTGTTGGTTCAGATTTGGAGTTGCCAATTGTTTGACCATTCTGACACATAGTCAAGGTCTTTTTGTAGAATAGCATTTTATTATACAGTAAAACTTCATTTTATTCTCTTAAAAATTATAGCCATTTTTGATCTTCCAATGAGGCATCTGGGAAAAGGGAAGCATGTATTTTGCATTAGTTGTATGTAGTTATTAAAGTCGACACCAAAATTGACGGCATGTGATCATCAAAAGCAAGTTCCAAATTGAATCGGTGAGCTTGATTCTGTTTAAATCAACCATTCATTGAATTTAATTGTCCACTATTATCTTAATAGTTATATAATTATTTGAGTAATGGAATATTATTTTTAGAATACAGGGTCATAGTCAGACCAAAGTTGTTTCTGCTGCCTACATTTACTGCTTAGTTTTGATAATTATCAAAGAAACAGCCATTAGGAAAGAAAAGCTATCATTGTCCACAATCTTACACTAATGTCAATCAGCAGATCAATTGGACTGATAACAATTCATGGCAGATTATTTGGATAAATCTTAATAAGACTGCCCTTTTTAGCTGCCCTTTTGAATGTAATTGAAGCCATTGGGTCACAGACCATTTCATAAGCCACTTTATAAGCTCATGGTTCAGATCTTTTTTCTATAGAAACTAAAACCTTTGCAATACTCTTCCCCATTATCTAATTTTCTTATCATCTACTTTCTACAGCACGACTGAATGTGTCATCAAAATATATTGAGTGGACCAAATTAAAGTGTTCATTCCTTACATTTACTCCTGTCCTTCAGCAAAATTCTTCAATATGTTCTATCATTATACTCCCTGCTGTGTATTGCATCTAATGCAGTGGTAGGATTCAAATAATTTAACAACCAATTCTCTGCCCTAATGATTTCTTCCAACAACCAGTTCACCAAACTGCTCAGAAAGTTAACCACTGGTTCTCCCGAAGTGGTGCGAACTGGCTGAATCCCACCACTGATCTAAAGGCACGGTCAACATTTCTAAAGTTTAACCAAGTACTGCATTCATTGAGAACAGCAAATGCAGAATGGCAGCAAATCAAATCTATGCATTCTTCTGGTTGAACAAAAATGAAAGAATAATTCAGAATTAATATCTCTATTTACAGCATTAAGGGTTGCCTTTCTTCAAAGAATATGCATGCAGAAATAATGCTTTCACTTCTAACGTAAAACAGAATTCCTTATAAATAATCCTTTTAATCCATAACTCCTAAAATATAATTATTTAGCATTAAGAAGTGTGGACTACATAGTCAAAAATCTTTACAATTTAGCAGTTTTATCTTTGCAATATCAATATAATAGTGATCACACAAAGGCATTTCATTTTGTTAAGAATTCTATGAAGGATTTTCCCCCAAAGAAAGTATTATTATTATTTTTTTACCAAGGCTGAACATTACCTGGTAGAGATTAAAATTATAATGAAACTTTTCTACAAAGTATTGTTTCCTCCTAATATTTACTTCTATCTTCTGATAAATTATTGAAAATATTTTGCTCCTTAAGAGTCTCTTCCTTTCCCCTGAGAAACGGGGTTGACGTGTTCGCCTGACAGCCAGACAAAGTCCCCGGAGAAATTGTAAAATAACATAGAATAACAAGAATTGGAAGGAGTGCTCATATAGGACATATTAAAAAAGTAAGTGAGACAATATCACAAGAGCTACCAACAGATTTAAACTCAATGTCAACCACTCCAGTTTAGATTGCAGAAAACACGATTTCTGTAACAGAATTGTATATGTTTGGAATGCATTACCTGACTCTGTGGTTTCTTCTCATAACCCCAAAAGCTTTACTCAAAATCTATCCACGGTTGACCTCACCACTTTCCTAAGAGGACTCTAAGGGGCGTGCATAAGAGCACAAACGTGCCTACCGTTCCTGTCCTATTGTTTCTTCCCCTATGTATATATATGTTTATAGTACCTCGTTTCTCCTCATATATATGTTTATATATTATATAATCCTTTATGAAACGCTTGTATATATTGTTATGACAGATAAATAAATAAAATAAAATAAATAAACATTAAGTAAGGGATTTTTTTTGGCTTAAGAATAAGTTCTGCCTTATAAGAGTTCTTAGCTAGTTCCATGATTTTACATATTTTCCTTTGCCAAAAGACAGGTAGTCCTTGATTTATAACCATTCATTTAGTGTCTGATTAAAGTCACAACAACACTGAAAGGAGTGACATAATGACCATTTTTTACAGTTGTGACCATTGCAGCATTCCCAAAGTCATGTGATAAAATGCAGACAATTGGCAACTGGCATGTATTTATGACGGTTGCAGAGTCCTGGAGTCATGCGAGCACTTTTGTGACCTTCTGACAAGCAAAGTCGATGGGGAAGCCAGAATCACTTAACAACCATGTTACTGACTGCAGTGATTCACTTAACAACTATAGCAAGAGTGGTTGTAAAATGGAATAAACTCACTTAACAATTGTCTTGCTTAGCATCAGATATTTTTTTTGGCTCAATTGTGGTCATAAATTGAGATTACCTGCAATGGATTCATTGCCATCCTGCTATTTTTGGAGTTTTCATTTAGTATTTTGTGTGCTATATGTAGCAGCCATCAGGGAAACTGGGAAAATAAAATTCCAATTTACCATCCATTTCTTTTGTTGGAAGCTATGATAGGAAATACCATTGATAATACAATTCTAATTTATATTTATGATTTTAGTCTTAGGAATTGTGTCAGCTATCTAGCTAAACGAAACTCTCCAGATTTTAAGAACTGTCCTTGTTAATATGATGGACAGTGTGGTGGCTCAGTGGTTAAGACACTGGGCTTGTTGGCTGGAGAGCTGACAGTCTGGGTTTGAGACCCGAGGACCACATGATGGGGTGAGGTCCTGTCCTCACCAGAAGTGGGTGTCAGCAGGTTCTGACCAGTCCTGGAGAACCGGTAGCAGAAATTTTGAGTAGTTCGTAGAACCGGTAGTAAAAATTCTGAGTGGCCCCACCCCCATCTGCCTCCCACCCCCATCTGCCTCCCAAGCCCCAGCTGATCGGAGGAAATGGGGATTTTGCAGTAATCTTCCCCTGTAGTTGGGTGGGAATGGAGATTTTACAATATCTTTCCCCTGTCACACCCACCAAGCCATGCCCACCAAGCCACACCCACAGAACCGGTAGTAAAAAAATTTGAAACCCACCACTGGTCCTCACCCCAGCTCCTGCCAACTTAGCAGTTCAAAAGCATGCAAATGTGACTAGACAAATAGGTACCACTTCATTTGGGAAGGTAACAGCTCTCTGTGATGTTATGCCGGCACATGAGCACAGAAATGTCTTCGGACAGTACTGACTCAACAGCCTCGAAACAAGGAGGAGCACTGCCCTCTAAAGTTGACAATGAGTAAAATCTGCAAGGACCCCTTTACCTCGTTAATATAGTGATCATATATTAACCATACAGCCTCAAATTTGCTTAATTGGGAGAAAGTAAAAAACAAAAAAAAACACCAGAACTGATAAATGTATACTAATGTTTAAAAAAGGAAAACTGCATTAGCTTAAATAAGAACCTCTTAGTAAGCACTGCATGTCAAATTCCTTCCTTTCAGCCATGACATAAAAACAATAAAGATCCTTTTAATAGTTTTGCCTCAGAGGAAGCGAAGAAATAATTACCTTGAGAGAAATAAGACTCAATGCAACTTCATAATATAAACCAGAAAAATAATAGCGATATTGATTCCCCATCCCCATTGTTCTATTTACATAAGAAGCATACAGAACAACACTGTACAATATTATTTACAGGTAAATAAGCTCTGTTTCTGATGCCACCCACAATGAAGCTCTACACAGCTGATGTATTAATACCCTAACCTTCTTAGCTTTTATCCACTGTATTCTTTATTTTGTTTTACTTGCTGCTCACTGCCATCAGGCAAATGATTCATGCAGCTCCGTTGTTTATCATCACTGGTAATCTCCATGCTAATACAGCAAAATCATTTCTGGTGTATGAGCTCCTTAAAAAAACAATAATCTTGAAAATATTCAGCTCAATCTAATAGTAAGCACTGGTCCAACTGTAATGTTAATTGTTGACAATATGGTTCAGTACTTACAATATAATGTTCTGTTGTCTTTTAAGTCTATCTTCCTTCCAAGGATTTCTTTTCATAATCCATGTACCCAGTGGTGGGTTTCAAAATATTTTACTACAAGTTCTATGGGCGTGGCTTGGTGGGCATGGCATGGCTTTGTTGGCACGGCTTAGTGGGCATGGCATTTTTTATTTATTTATTTATTTATTGTTCACATTTATATACCGCCCTATCTCCCTAGGGACTCAGGGCGGTTCACAGGCACTTAAAAATACACATAAATACAAACTAAAATAACAAGTAAAAAACTTATTCCATAGCCGAATTGTTAAAACCATATAAATAATAAAACCCATTTAAAACCATAAAATTTAAAATCTAATCCAGTCCCGCGCAGATAAATAAGTGTGTTTTAAGCTCGCGACGGAAGGTTCGGAGGTCCGGAAGTTGACGAAGTCCTGGAGGGAGTTCGTTCCAGAGGGTGGGAGCCCCCACAGAGAAGGCCCTTCCCCTGGGTGTCGCCAGACGGCACTGCCTAGCTGACGGCACCCTGAGGAGTCCCTCTCTGTGAGAGCGCACGGGTCGGTGAGAGGTGTTTGGTAGCAGTAGGCGGTCCCGTAAATAGCCCGGCCCTATGCCATGGAGCGCTTTAAAGATTGTCACCAAAACCTTGAAGCGCACCCGGAAAGCCACAGGTAGCCAGTGCAGTCTGCGCAGGATAGGTGTCACGCGGGAGCCACGAGGGGCTCCCTCTATCACCCGCGCAGCCGCATTCTGGACTAACTGAAGCCTCCGGATGCCCCTCAAGGGGAGCCCCATGTAGAGAGCATTGCAGTAATCCAGACGAGACGTCACGAGGGCGTGAGTGACCGTGCATAAGGCATCCCGGTCTAGAAAGGGGCGCAACTGGCGCACCAGGCGAACCTGGTGGAAAGCTCTCCTGGAGACGGCCGCCAAATGATCTTCAAAAGACAGCCGTTCATCCAGGAGGACGCCCAGGTTGCGCACCCTCTCCATCGGGGCCAATGACTCGCCCCCAACAGTCAGCCGTGGACTCAGCTGACTGTACCGGGATGCCGGCATCCACAGCCACTCTGTCTTGGAGGGATTGAGCTTGAGCCTGTTTCTCCCCATCCAGACCCGTCGGCTTCCAAACACCGGGACAGCACTTGATAGCTTCATTGGGGTGGCCTGGTGTGGAAAAGTACAGCTGGGTGTCATCAGCGTACAGCTGGTACCTCACACCGAAGCCACTGATGATCTCACCCAGCGGCTTCATATAGATGTTGAACAGAAGGGGCGAGAGAATCGACCCCTGCGGCACCCCACAAGTGAGGCGCCTCGGGGTCGACCTCTGCCCCCCTGTCAACACCGTCTGCGACCGGTCGGAGAGATAGGAGGAGAACCACCGATAAACGGTGCCTCCCACTCCCAATCCCTCCAACCGGCGCAGCAGGATACCATGGTCGATGGTATCAAAAGCCGCTGAGAGGTCTAATAGGACCAGGGCAGAGGAACAACCCCTATCCCTGGCCCTCCAGAGATCATCCACCAACGCGACCAAAGCCGTCTCAGTGCTGTAGCCGGGCCGGAAACCGGACTGGAACGGGTCTAGATAGACAGTTTCATCCAGGTGCAGGGGAAACTGATATGCCACCATACTCTCTACAACCTTCGCCGCGAAGCATGGCTTTGTTGGCACAGCTTGGTGGGCATGGCACCCTGTGGGAGCTCCCACCCTCTGGAATGAACTTCCCCCAGGACTCCGCCAACTTCCTGACCTTCGAACCTTTCGCCGCGAGCTTAAGACACATCTATTTATCTGCGCAGGACTGGACTAGAATTTTAATTTTAAATTTAGTTTTTAATGGGGTTTTATTATTTTAATTATAATTTTAAATTTTGGCCTAATTCAATAAGTTTTTTAATTAGTGTTTTATCTTGTATTATATTTGTGTTTTTATCAGGCTGTAAACCGCCCTGAGTCCCTCGGGAGATAAGGCGGTATAAAAATTTGATTAAATAAATAAATAAATAATAAATGGCAGGGGAAGGATACTGCAAAAATCTTCATTCCCTCCCCACTCCATGGAAAGGATACTGTAAAATCTCCATTTCTTCCGATCAGCTGGGACTCGGGAAGCAAAGATTAGATGGGGTTGGGGCCAGTCAGAGGTGGTATTTACCGGTTCTCCAAACTACTCAAAATTTCCATTACCGGTTTTCCAGAACTGGTCAGAACCTGCTGAAACCCATCTCTGATCTACCCATAACTTTCCAAATTCTTTCACTTCTTGTTCCCATTCTTCCCATATATCAGGCTCTACTGGTGGGTAACAATGAGAACTATATTTCTTTGTGTCTCTGATTTTAATATGAGCCATATTTATTAGCATTTCCTTGATGCATACCTGAACAAGAAAGCAATCAATCTCTAGTTTCATTCCATTTCAAATTCTTGATGCAATTCTTTGGCTCAAAAGGCACACACCATGAGTACATTAGATGAAATTATCTTTTTTATTTTAATACTGATGGAGTCGTCCTTATTATGTATTTATTAAATTCATATGCCACCTATTTCACTTTGAAAAGCAACTCTGGACAGCCCACAATTAAAATAATACAATGAAAAATACAAAGAAAATATGAAAAACATGAATATATTAAATACAAAAGAAAGAAGCAAAAAAAAAAAAAGGCAAGATCAGTATGAAGGCAGCCGCTTCTCAGTGAATCCACTACCTACCTCCAATACTGAGGTACCCAGGCTACCTGATAAAACTAAGTTTTGACATCCTTCTGGAAGGTCAAAAGGATGGGGACAGACCTCATCTCAGGTACAGGGGTGAAATGCTACCTGTTCGCACCAATTCGAGAAAACCAGTAACGATAGTGGCGGGTGGTTCGAAAAACTGGTAGCAGCAGCAGCACCAATCCACCCAGTCATCATTAGTAGTAACCTGTTTTTTACCCTCTGCACATGCGCAGAAGGGTTTGCGCATCTGCAGAGGGTCCAAGCACTCACGTGACACATGCACTTCCAAACCGGTAGGGAATGTAAATAGATTTCACCCCTGCTCAAGTATGAAGATATTCCAAAAAGTAGAAGACATGACAGAAAAGACTCTTCTTCTATACCCCACCAACTGAAATTACTTAACCAATGGGGACTGCATGCTGGCTCTGGGGACTGCATGCTGGCTCTGGGGACTGGCTCTGTTTTAGGCCCAGTACTCTTCAACATCTTCATCAATGACTTGGACGAGGGGATAGATAGGGAACTCATCAAATTTGCAGATGACACCAAGCTGGCAGGAATAGCCAACACTCCAGAAGATAGGCTCAAGTTACAGAAAGATCTTGACAGACTTGAACATTGGGCGCTATCTAACAAAATGAAATTCAACAGTGAAAAAAGTAAGGTTCTACATTTAGGCCAAAAAAAACAAAATGCACAGGTACCGTATATGTGGTACCTTGCTCAATAGTAGTACCTGTGAGAGGGATCTTGGAGTCCTAGTGGATAACCATTTAGATATGAGCCAGCAGTGTGCAGCAGCTGCTAAAAAAGCCAACACAGTTCTGGGCTGCATAAACAGAGGGATAGAATCAAGATCACGTGAAGTGTTAATACCACTTTATAATGCCTTGGTAAGGCCACACTTGGAATATTGCATTCAGTTTTGGTCGCCACGATGTAAAAAAGATGTTGAGACTCTAGAAAGAGTGCAGAGAAGAGCAACAAAGATGATTAGGGGACTGGAGGCTAAAACATATGAAGAACGGTTGCAGGAACTCGGTATGCCTAGTTTAATGAAAAGAAGGACTAGGGGAGACATGATAGCAGTGTTCCAATATCTCAGGGGTTGCCACAAAGAAGAGGGAGTCAAACTATTCTCCAAAGCACCTGAGAACAAGAAGCAGTGGGTGGAAACTAATCAAGGAGAAAAGCAACTTAGAACTAAGGAGAAATTTCCTGACAGTTAGAACAATTAATCAGTGGAACTGCAGAAGTTGTAAATGTTCCAACATTGGAAATTTTTAAGAAAATGCTGGATAGCCATTTATCTGAAATGGTGTAGGGTTTCCTGCCTGGGCAGGGGGTTGGACTAGAAGACCTCCAAGGTCCCTTCCAACTCTGATATTATTATTATTATTATTATTATTATTATTATTATTATTATTATTATTATTATTATTATTATTATTATTATTATTATTCTGCTACAGCCAGACTGAGTTGAATGGGCTGATACCATTGGTGTGAGACAGTTCCTCAGATAATCTCATGCCATGCCATGAAGGGTATTAAAGGTGATGACCAACATTTTTACTTGGATCCAGAACCAAACAATAGCCAATGCAACCTAATAGAGGGATTATATGTGCAATTCTAGCAAATGTTGACTCAAAGAGGAAGCACACCACTCTAAAGCTTTTGGAATGGTGTCAGGGGAGTGCGTTTGTGTGGTCTTTCCTTTATTTCCTCCATAAGTTCATAGAGGAATACAACAAACTTTGTTGGGTGATGCAACAGTGGGTTCGTCAACTCCCTTCAAGGAAGTTGAGTCTTCTTTTCTCTAGGAATCTTTTTCCTTCTCAGCAATCTCTCTCTTCTTCCTTGACTTGCATGGTCATCTGCCCCCCCAATTTATTTAAATTCACTAGAATTCTGGATATTGTAAAAACTATTATAGACAGAGATATCTATTCTACTTGCAATGAGGAAGGAAAGAAGGAAGGAAGGAAGGAAGGAAGGAAGGAAGGAAGGAAGGAAGGAAGGAAGGAAGGAAGGAAGGAAGGAAGGAAGGAAGGTCATTCTCTCACTCTGGATCCCAATGAAGCTAAGCATTATGTCAGACACAAGTATGCCTAGGAGATATAGCATTGACATAAGGATGTCATTATTCTTTTATATCTGTTATTTCTTGATTTTTTAACTGAGGAAAAGGATTCACTATTTCTACTTTGACTATATTGCAAGGCTTAGAAAATTTGTTTTCCTCAGAGCAATGTCTTATTATGACATGTTAGGAAAAGAATAATAGAAAATGATTAATGGAAAATAAATGAACCTTAAAGATATAAGTAAATGAAAAATGGTGTTTGGGTTAAAAGGAAGACACAAGAAGGTTCACTATGAATTTTTAGAAAAGTGATTAAAAATCAGGAAGAGGAACTTGGTTTAAATATTATGAATTATTGTTCAAAATGAAACAATTATCAAATGGTTGAAGATGGTAGAAGAATATTAAGATCTATATGCTATGGTACCCCAGATAATGGGTTAGTATAAGGCTCAAGCAACCAATACCACTTGTGAACAATCACAAGCAGAAGCTTTATTGTTAGTCATCTGTGTTACAAGAATCTCTCTGGACTGGCTACATTTCTGTAAATGGTCAGATAAGCTTCAGGGTTTCTGGGGAGGTCAGGCCTGTGCCCATTTCTTCAGTGCAAAGTCTTTAAACTTGTCCCTCTTCCTCTCCTAACACCTTCGTCAAGTCTAGTTGGAGATTCTACCACAGTTAATTTCCTCTCTTTAAATGTGTTGACTCTCCAACTTTGGAGACAGAAACAAAATATCAAATCTACTCCCCCCCTTGTCTCTCCAGGGCCAGAAAATTCAATATGGAAATGTCCAAGGGTTCATGTTGGAATCTGGTCAGTCAGAAGAGAATGGGACAGAAAAACCTTTAGATGTGAGGCTTTCCAAACGCCACTATCTTCTGCTGTACCTAAATTTTGGGGGAAATTGAGATCTGCTTTTACAAGCAATGTGAGAAAGACTTGGGGAGAAAAAGTCACAACACAACTGACAAATAAGAAACAAAAAGTGACATCTGTTATATTTTCCTTCTTTACTCTACTGATTGGAAGATTCTCCAATCTTGATTGCAGAAAATATGACTTCAGTAACAGAGTTGTTAATACTTGGAACACACTACCTGACTCTGTAATCTCTTCCCAAAATCCCCAAAGCTATAACCAAAAACTGTCTACTATTGACTTCACCCCATTCCTAAGAGGTCTGTAAAGGGCGTGCATAAGAGCATAAGCGTGCCTACCATTCCTGTCCTGTTGTTTCCTTTCATTATATCCAATTAATATAGTTATTACATACTTATGCTTATATATATGCTTATATATAGTATAGTTATTTCATGGTATGCTTATATATACTGTTGTGACAAAATAAATAAATAAAATAAATAAATAAATAAGGAGGTTCTGAGTGCTTTATCAGTGGAATTAAATTCTGTACTTCCCTTTTTAATGTTGACTTTGCAAGTAATGAAGAAAACAAATTCTATAAAGAATTAGTCATGAAAACCTAATATGCAGATTGATAGAAGGTTGGATATACTTAGTTTTAACAGAAAGATGTTGGAGTACAAAACATCATCTGCAAAGTAATTACTTTGGAAATAAATATAAGATTTAGTTTCAGTTTAATGAGATCTTTTCAGCAATCAAAATTGGTGAACTCAAATTTATGAGATGTTAAATAATATTGACAATGACATCATCCTTTCAAAAGCATATTATATATGTGATCTGATCTGGAGATGAGGGAACAATCATCTGAAATCTTATAAATCAGTTTAATTGTCAGTTAGAGTGTTTATATGGAGGTGCTAAGAAAAAGCTTGGAGTTGTTATGAAAGTCCTTAATAACTTTCTGTTTACAACTCAGTTCCCTGTTCTACAGAATGTTCTGCCCTCGGGTCCAGCAGGCCTTCACCATTTTAGCCTTAAGACTTTGAAGAACTTACTTTCCCCCCAAGGGCTGGGAGAAGACTGGATAATATCAGTCTAAAAGTTTGACTTGGCACCAGGTTGTTGTTGTTTTTAAAGTTTTACAGTTTAATTGGTTTTAGTTTTATAATTTTATTATTATTTCCTGTCTTTTAATTTTGAGACGGGGGGAGGGAGAAAGAAAGAGGGAGTGGGAGGGAGAGAGAGGGAGAGAGAGAGAGGGAGAGGGAGAGGGAGAGAGGGAAGGAAGGAGGGAGGGAGAGAGAGGGAGGAGGGAAAGAGAGAGGGAGAGGAAGAGAGGGAAGGAGGGAGGGAGAGAGAGAGAGAGATGAAGTGTTCTGATTATTCTGGACATATCTGTACTGCACTATTAAGATGCTCTTATCGTGTGCAGTTTAACCTTTGACCTGTTTTGGCCGAGTTGATATGGCAACATTTTGAAAAGGATTCAGACCAAACTACAGGCTACCATGTTGTCTCACTGGACAGTTTTGTGTCTTCACAGCTGTCTGTTCCAGGAAAACAGTGGCTAATTGCTTTCTTTCTTGTGGGCAGGTTTTAAATGCATCAGTATGTACACACATACATAAAGAGGCATGGATGTACATACATATATGCATACACATTACACAAATACAGTCATTAAAAGTTCAAATATCTAGGTTCAATCAGCAGCTCTAAAGTAAAAAAAAATCCTTGCATTTTTAAGGTATCTTTTAAAGGTTTTTACTGACTCTGTCCCAATGTTATTTCAGCGGCAAGCAATTAGAACACTTGCTTCATATATAAAATGCCCCCAAGTTTGAAACATAGATTTTTTTTCATTACTATTTTGCATTTCCTGGTTACCTTTCTTTCTCTGTTTTTCCTTTTTTGAACAAATGCATCCAAAGATACAGGTAGTCCTTGACTTATGACCACAATTGATCCCAAAACGTTTGTTGCTGAGACATTTGTTAAGTAATTTTTGCCCCATTTTATTATCTTTCTTGCCACAGTTGTTAAGTGAATCATTGCAGTCGTTAAATTAGTAATACACTTGTTTATTGTATTGTAAGTGTATTGGGTTCAAGTCCCACCAGGCCCAAGGTTGACTCAGCCTTCCATCCTTTATAAGGTAGGTAAAATGAGGACCCAGATTGTTGGGGGCAATAAGTTGACTTTGTATATAATATACAAATGGATGAAGACTATTGCTTGACATAGTGTAAGCCGCCCTGAGTCTTCGGAGAAGGGTGGGATATAAATGCAAATTTAAAAAAAATGAATCCAGCTTTCCCATGAACTTTGCTTGTCAGAAAGTCACAAATGGGGATCACATGATTGTAACAGTCATAAATATGAGTCAGTTGCTAATGTCTGAATTTTGAGCATGTGACCATTGGGATGCGGCAACAGTCATAAGTGTAAAAAGTGGTCATAAGTCACTTTTTTCAGTGCCCTCATAACTTCAAACTGTCACTAAAGGAACTGTTGTAAGTCGAGGACTACCTGTACTCTATTTCATTGCTTGAGTACATTGCTTTTCAACACACTTGAGTATCCAGTCATTTGAGGAAAGAGGGAAAGCCTTTTTTTCTTTATTTACTTGTAAATATAAAAACTGCAGAAATGATGTAACAGTGCACTTCTCAGCTAATTAAAATAAATAAAAGCCCAAGGGAGGGAAAAGATTTCAAGGAAAGCAAAATGGTAACTAAAGAAGTAAGCAAGCATGGAAACAAACAAACAAAAACCAAATTGTTTGAACCGGGGACAACCTGCATCTGGAACAAGTGTTGTTGTTGTTGTTAACTGTTGGGCCCCCGAGATAACACTGTAACAGAGATAGCAGAGAGAAAAAACCTCCTGGGAAAAAATACTTTGAAAATAAGAGGAGACAACATTGTTTCCTCTGCAAAGTGGCCAATGGACTATTGGCGTTATTCTGTAGGAAGCAAGACAAAGTCAAAAATGTGTGGAATCAAAATGGACAGACATCTCAAGCCAACATAAGCAGAACACAGAACGTTCAAATCAGAGCAGAAAAGTGGATCCAGAGGTCACCTTGTTATGCAACACAGGTGAGTAATGAGCAAAGATGTTTGTTCTTCCTGTCATCATGATTGCCAATCCATTCTGGGTTGGCACCAAAACCAGTTGCCTCAAACCTGGAATCAGACGCTTCCCCTCCCCCAAATTATTCATGATTCAATGTCCCAGAGTTTTGTCTTCCATTCTGAAGCAGGAAGAACAAGAACTGAAGAAGCTTCTTGGATGACAAGTGAAAAAAAATTCAAAGAAAAACAAACAAACAAGGAAGTCTAGTTGACTTTTAAAAAGCACTTTGGAGAGAACCATGGCCTGGATGGTTGAGAATCTCCATTGTCATGATTCAGAGACAGATGTAGAAGAAAGAAGAGTCCTTTCCCCTTCTGGGATTTCACTTCATACATCCTGGACTATGCAAAATAGCCAACTGAGCAAGAGGCTGCCGCCAATTCATTTTCAAAGACCTTGCTGGTGAACATCTTAGGAGAGATTCCAGGGTGGAGAGGAGGAGAAGCAAAATGGATTTAGATAAAATCAATCAGAGGAAGGATTAAACAGCCCCCAAACAGCCTTTGAGCCCTCTCAAATAATGAGAAATAAGGGGAAGAAGAATTGCTATATGAAGCTTTGCATGCACAATTGTTTTCACTGAGTGTGTTTGCCAAAGGAATAGGGAGACTTGGTCAGGTTTTTAAAAACATATTACACTTTTAAGGAGCTTGCTTAGCCTACTGTGTGAGAGAAATAATAGATTGGGGACTTTACCTTCTAAGTTTGACAGCTAAGTTTGACAATAGAAAAGGGTATCTGCTATCTACTCACAATAGAATTCCTTATGCCACCAGACTTGAAATTCTGAGCTTGGACAATCTGGAACTGCGTCGCCTGCAGTCTGATCTAAGCATAGTACACAAAATTGTCTGCTACAACATTTTACCTGTCAATGACTTCTTTGGCTTCAACCGCAATAATACACTGGCCAACAGTTGATACAAACTCAAGGTAAACTGTTCCAAACTCGATTGCAGAAAATACGACTTCAGCAACAGAGTGGCCAACGCCTGGAAAGCTCTACCCAACTCCGTTGTTACAGCCTCAGCTCAAATCCTCACAGCTTCAACCTCAAACTGTCTACCATGGACCTCACTTCATTCCTAGGAGGCCCATAAAGGAGGCATGCATAAGCGAACCAGCGTACCTACCGTTCCTGTCTTACTGTCCCCATTTATCTGTACTTACTTCCTTTGTTTATGTTTATGTTTATACCTATACCTGCTATCTTGTACATTTGAATAAATAAATAAATAAATAAATAAATAAATAAATAAATAAATAAATAAATAAATAAATAAATAAATAAATAAATAAATAAATATTATAGCTCACAGTTGAACTGTGGAGTCCTTGGTACTCTCTGAGCTTGTCTTAGCTTAGCTAGTCTTAAGCAAGGCAAACCATTTGTATATAAACAGAAAGCAAGCCCTACTCCTTTCTAGCACTGATGATGTTAACTAGTTGGGTAATGAAATATCTGCAGGAAAATAGCAGAGAGATCAGATAGTGCCATGAACTCCAGATTGCCCGATATTCCTGTTTTTAACTGTGCCTGTGATTCCCTAATGGTTTAAGCAGAGCAATATAAAGTCCACAACAACTGTGAAAACACCTCTGAAAGCCTTCTACAGCCAGCTTGTCTAGAATAAATTATATGGGATGGGAAAGAGATCCTGCTTGAGAGATTCTCCTGAGGAAGCACCTCCTGAATTCAAACCAGTTTCTGTGTTACAGCAGGAAAATTATGCTCCGAACCAATAATATTTCTTGCAATCATTACGGACTAGTCTCATGAACTCCTAAATGAGATCTCTACTATGAAAAGTGTTCTCAAATGGTTGCTACTGCTATCCTAAAATAAAATCAAGAGCAGATGTGCTTTCAAGTTGGTGACAAAGAATCTTTCATGTTCCTGACACAAAATATCAAATCTTTTTTCTGAGGCTTTCAATGGAATGTGAATAATTTAACCAAAAATACCAAGGTGCTGAAACTGGCAAATGGATTATGATGTTACTGTCAACTATGATTTTCTACTGTTTCTCTAATTTAGGAGTACAAGATGGCCCTTTGATTTTATTTCCATTAGCAAGTATCTTTGTCTTCATAAACTACCCATGTGGGATTTTTTTTTTAACTCTTTTCTATCTCCCATTTCTCAGGCATTTGTGATGGTGAATGTTACTCTCACAAACTTTCTCTGTCACTATTACCGCCTGTTCAGTGAGGTCTTGAACAGACAAGAGATGGTAGTTAATTTATCATTGCTTTTTTAAAGCACACTTCTGAAAAAGTAATACAAGAAAGAGTCTTGCAGCACTGTAGGGACTAACACATTTATGATGTCATAAACTTTCATTGACTAGAATCCACTTCAGTAATGTGATAAAGGGCTCTGTAAACATTTATCACTTCCCTACTGTATACTTTATGGGGCATTCTTTAACCATCAGTGTCTTACATTCTTAACGCTAACATGTAGGCGATGTAGTGTAGGGATATTATTTTTATAGTAAAGGTTAACGGGTTAATATTTTTTTTCCTGCGACTTTCTTTCCCACTGGAATGTATCTACATATTTCTTCAATGTACATGAATTGCATACAGATAATTAATGCTTTGTTGGAATTCATAACAAGATGTGGTACGTGCCAATTAAACTAGTTTGTTTTAAAGCACTGTGTGGTGGTGGTAAAATATTCTCTAATTTTAACCACAAAATGAAATATCAACACTAAAATCACATGGGAGATTTTGGATAGCTGCCCACAGAGATTCAGGTTCTAAAAGCTTCATATCCCCCCAAATTTCCTCTGGCATCTCATTTTTTAAGTGAATTGTATTTTGCTAAACTTTAGAGAAGAAGATAAGTGGATGTTAATCTTGCTCTATTTGAGCCAGCCAACTGAGCCATGAATGATATGTTCCAGTAATAGAAGAATAAGAATTATAGGATGAAATTATTTTGATATATCAATAGCAATAAGTCTTTCCATGCTGTGGGAAAGAATGTTTTCTTTTTCTTTACACAGCAGAGGAAATGTGCTGTAGGATGGTATAGATGCTTATGTTTTGCGCTTGTGTAATAAAGCTACATAAAATAGGTTTCAACAGTTAACAAGTGGATGGATCAGAGGCCATATTATTAATGGTACAGTACCAATCGCCTGGCTAAACGAGGTTGTTGCAAGTAATGAGCCTAACTGCAAAGCGAAGGGGGATATTTGCAAACGCAGTGAAATATATGCTTCCCAAATTAAGGTGTTAGTAAGCAGTGAAAGAACTCATCTGCATCTAATTAAAAGTGTATGCCGAGTTAGAGATAGAGAATACAAGAATAAAAACATGGCAGGGAACCCAATTTGGAGATGGATGGATTTGGTAGTAACTGCAGCACATCTAACACACATCCAGCTAAGGAGTACACTACAAGGAGTGCCTCTACCTTTTGTGACTATGCTAAGATATACACATTCTCTACAACTAATCTATTTGTGTGTGAGGAAACAGAATATTATAGTTTGTAAAGAATAGAATAGAATAGAATAGAATAGAATAGAATAGAATAGAATAGAATAGAATAGAATAGAATAGAATAGCCTGCCTTGACTGCCCTGATTGGAATGTTTTCGAAAGTACCTCTGCAGACTTAGATGAACTCACAGATATTGTAACATCATACATCAGCTTCTGTGAAGACCTATGTGTACCGACCAGGACCCTGCAAATATACAGTAACAACAAACCTTGCTTCACAACTATGTCGTTCCAAAGTGGAAACCTACAGAAAAGGTGATAAAATGCTGTACAATCAGGCCAGAAATGTATTAACAAGGGAGATCAGAGCAGCAAAAAGAAGCTACTCTGAAAAGCTAAAGAATCAGTCCTCAACAAATGAACCAGCAAATATGTGGAAAACTCTTACAAATATCACCAGTTATGGCAAACCTCCTTCCCAGGCTGAAGGAAATCAACAACTGGCAGATGACCTGAACGTGTTTTACTGCAGGTTTGACAGGAAACTACAGCCATCTATCTCCACAATCCCATCTCAGACACACCAAGAACAGCCAAACCTCCTACAACTGACCCCATCCCATTGGGTTCATAACTCCTAGTGATCACAGAAAAGGAAGTGCAGGACCTATTTCACAGACAAAAGCCAGGAAAAGCTCCAGGCCCAGACAAGATAACTCCTTCTTGCTTAAAAGTCTGTGCTGACCAATTGGCCCACATCTGCACCCGAATCTTCAATATATAGCTAAAGATGTGATATGCTACTCCTTGCTTCAAACGCTCTACTATCATCCCAGTGCCGAAGAAGCCCACAATCAAGGAACTGAATGACTATAGACTAGTTGTTCTAAAAACTGTAATTATGAAAACGTTTGACAGGCTCATGCTGTCTTACTTGAAAACCATCATGGATCCTCTGTTAGACCCCCTGCAATTTGCATACTGAGCAAATAGATCAACAGACGATGCTGTTAATATGGCTCTACACTACAACCTACAACATATTGAATCTCCGAAGAGCTATGCAAGGTTCCTTTTTGTAGACTTTAGTTCAGCATTCAACACCATCATTCCAGACTTCTAACTAAGCTAAACCAGCTAGCTGTTAAGGTTCCAGAAAAACCTCTTCTGCATAAAAAAAACTCTGAAGCCATTGTCTTTCAAAGTTCTTTACTAGCATAAGGAAACTGGCACACAATGAGTGAAATTCCAAAACTGAAACTTCCGGATTCTTTTCTCAGTTATACAAACCCCAAGAGTCCCACCCTCCTAACCCCTTTGCCGGTCACATGGTCCATAGTTCTTCCACTTTATTCGAGACCTCTTCTTGCCACTCCTTCTGCAGATGCGAACACAATCTGACCTTGACTGCTTGAAGAATGTAACCATACCCATCACCCCCCCTTCTTCCCCTCAAGGGAGAAATGTGGCAGCGTCTGGAAACCTACGACCTAGTATGGTTTCCAGGCCTGACACTAGCAATACCTGAACACACTTGTAAATGGATTATAAGCTTCCTAACAGACAGGAAGCAGCAGGTGAAGCCAAGCAAAATCACATCAGAGACCTGTATAATTAGCACAGGGGGCCCCCAAGGCAATGTGCCCTCTCCACTTCTCTTTTCTCTATATATCAATGACTGCATCTCAAACAATCCATCTGTTAAACTACTGAAGTTTGCAGATGACACAACAGTGATCGGTCTCATTCGAGACAATGATGAATCTGCATAGTGATGAGAGGCTGAACAACTAGCCTCGTGGTGCGATCAGAAAATCTGGAACTGAACACACTCAAAACCATAGACATTGTGGTGGACTTTAGGAGAAACCCTCCCATACTACCACCTCTTACAATACTAGACAACACAGTATCAACAGTAGAGACGTTCAAATTTCTAGGTTCTACCATATCACAAGATTTAAAATGGACAGCTAACATTCTTTCTGTGCCAACTCACAAAGCTCAAACTGCCCAAAGAGCTGCTGATACAGTTCTACAGAGAAATTATTGAGTCTGTCATCTGCACTTCTATAACTGTCTGGTTGATTCCGCAACCCAGCAAGACAGACACAGACTTCAGAGGATAATTAGAACTGTAGAAAAAACAATTTCTACCAACCTGACTTCCATTGAGGACCTGTATACTGCACGAGTCAAAAAGAGGGCTGTGAAAATATTTACAGACCCCTCACATCCTGGACATAAACTGTTTCAACTCCTATCCTCAAAATGGTGCTATAGAGCACTGCACACCAGAACAACTAGACATAAGAACATTTTTTCCCGAAAGCCATCACTCTGCTAAACAAATAATTCCTTCAACACTGTCAAACTATTTACTAAATCTGCACTACTATTAATCTTCTCATCATTCCTATCACCCTTTCCTCCCACTTATGACTTTAACCAGCAACAAGGTTACAGTTATATTGATTGTTTCCCTATGACTAATGACAAGGTTCCAGAAAAACCTCTTCTGCATAAAAAAAACTCTGAAGCCATTGTCTTTCAAAGTTCTTTACTAGCATAAGGAAACTGGCACACAATGAGTGAAATTCCAAAACTGAAACTTCCGGATTCTTTTCTCAGTTATACAAACCCCAAGAGTCCCACCCTCCTAACCCCTTTGCCGGTCACATGGTCCATAGTTCTTCCACTTTATTCGAGACCTCTTCTTGCCACTCCTTCTGCAGATGTGAACACAATCCGACCTTGACTGCTTGAAGAATGTAACCATACCCATCACCCCCCCTTCTTCCCCTCAAGGGAGAAATGTGGCAGCGTCTGGAAACCTACGACCTAGTATGGTTTCCAGGCCTGACACTAGCAATACCTGAACACACTTGTAAATGGATTATAAGCTTCCTAACAGACAGGAAGCAGCAGGTGAAGCCAAGCAAAATCACATCAGATACCTGTATAATTAGCACAGGGGCCCCCCAAGGCTGTGTGCTCTCTCCACTTCTCTTTTCTCTATATATCAATGACTGCATCTCAAACAATCCATCTGTTAAACTACTGAAGTTTGCAGATGACACAACAGTGATCGGTCTCATTCGAGACAATGATGAATCTGCATAGCGATGAGAGGCTGAACAACTAGCCTCGTGGTGCGATCAGAAAAATCTGGAACTGAACACACTCAAAACCATAGAAATTGTGGTGGACTTTAGGAGAAACCCTCCCATACTACCACCTCTTACAATACTAGACAACACAGTATCAACAGTAGAGACGTTCAAATTTCTAGGTTCTACCATATCACAAGATTTAAAATGGACAGCTAACATTCTTTCTGTGCCAACTCACAAAGCTCAAACTGCCCAAAGAGCTGCTGATACAGTTCTACAGAGAAATTATTGAGTCTGTCATCTGCACTTCTATAATTGTCTGGTTGATTCCGCAACCCAGCAAGACAGACACAGACTTCAGAGGATAATTAGAACTGTAGAAAAAACAATTTCTACCAACCTGACTTCCATTGAGGACCTGTATACTGCACGAGTCAAAAAGAGGGCTGTGAAAATATTTACAGACCCCTCACATCCTGGACATAAACTGTTTCAACTCCTATCCTCAAAATGGTGCTATAGAGCACTGCACACCAGAACAACTAGACATAAGAACATTTTTTCCCGAAAGCCATCACTCTGCTAAACAAATAATTCCTTCAACACTGTCAAACTATTTACTAAATCTGCACTACTATTAATCTTCTCATCGTTCCTATCACCCTTTCCTCCCACTTATGACTGTAACCAGCAACAAGGTTACAGTTATATTGATTGTTTCCCTATGACTAATGACAAGGTTCCAGAAAAACCTCTTCTGCATGAAAAAAACTCTGAAGCCATCGTCTTTCAAAGTTCTTTACTAGCCTAAGGAAACTGACACACGATGAGTGAAATTCCAAAACTGAAACTTCCGGATTCTTTTCTCAGTTATACAAACTCTAAAAGTCCCCCCCGCAACCCCTTTGCCGGTCACATGGTTCAACGTTCTTCCACTTTATTCGAAACCTCTTCTTGCCACTCCTTCTGCAGATGCGAACACAATCTGACCTTGACCGCTTGAAGAATGTTACCATACCCATCAACCCCCCTTCTTCCCCTCAGGGGAGAAATGTAGCAGCGTCTGGAAACCTACGGCCTAGTATGGTTTCCAGGCCTGATAGGCATCCCCCCCTTGCAAAAGAAGCTATATCCTAGGAAAGAAAACAAAGAAATAAAGAAGAGTGTCAGTGGTCCGCACTTCCCTTCTATCCCCCTTCCACCCCAAGAGGATTTTTAGGTTTGTCAGGGAAAGTGTTGTGAAATTGTTTAATCAAATTGTCAGCATTTACTTTCCAACTTTTGACCCAAGTAGATTCTGATAATGGATATCCCTTTCAGTCGACTAAATATTGTAATTGACCTCTGTATAGTCTAGAGTCAAGGATTTTCTTGATTTCATAGTGGGTTTCACCTTGGATTATCAAGGGAGGCGGGGGAGGTAGAGGTCTCAGTCCAGATTGTCTAGCAGGTTTTAATAAGCTGCTATGGAATACCGGGTGTATTTTCCCGAACATTCGAGGGAGTTTGAGTTGGACGGTAACGGGATTAATAATCTTTACAATGGGGAAAGGGCCCAAAAATTTTGAACCAAATTTTTTGCTTGGTATTCTCAACCTCAGATACTTAGTAGATAAAAAGACTTTATCCCCAATGCGAAAAGGGGGTTGAAGGGAACGGTGTTTGTCAGCTTGGGCTTTATACTTTTGAGCTGTTACAGCTAAGGCCTTTTTTGTATTTTCCCGCCCTTTTTTCAACGAATTCATCCAGTCTGTTAGGGAAACAGAAGTGGGAGGTTGCACGGGGAGTTCAGGCATTGGAACGAAGTCCATGCCGGTGGTTACCTGAAAAGGAGTTGACCCCTGCTGTGTACAACATTATTATATGCGACCTCTGCAAATGCCAACAAATCCGACCAGTTCTCTTGTTGGTAATTTACATAACACCGTATGTATTGTTCCACCATTGAGTTCAATTTCTCAGCTGCACCATTGGTCTCAGGATGGAACCCAGAACTAAGTCCTTGAGACGACCCAATGGACCATAGGAACTCCCTCCAGAACTTGGCCGTGAACTGAACACCCCTGTCAGATATTATCCTTTTAGAACTCTATGTAGTCTGTAGATGTGTTTCACGAAGAGCTTTGCTGATTTTCTCGCCGATGGCAATCCGCTGTATGCAGTGAAGTGGTGCACATCAGTGATAAACAGGACATCAGTCCTGTTTAGAGAGCAAATCCACTACGGTCCATTTAGCTGGCCTGCTTGCGGTTGAAGAGGAATTTGTGGGATGGCTGTTGCTGATTGCTTCCGGATTCTTTTCCCAGTTATCCAAACCCTAAAAGTCCCACCCCCCTAACCCCTTTGCCGGTCACATGGCAGATGCGAACACAATCTGACCTTGACCGCTTGAAGAATGTAACCATACCCATCAACCCCCCTTCTTCCCCTCAGGGGAGAAATGTGGCAGCATCTGGAACCCTAAAGTCTAGTATCGTTTCCAGGCCTGACAACTATCATTAAGTGTTGCACTTTATGATTCTTGATGAATGCATCTTTTCTTTTATGTACTCCGACAGTGTATGCACCAAGACAAATTCTTTGTGTGTCCAATCACACTTGGCCAGTAAAGAATTCTATTCTATTCTATTCTATTCTATTCTATTCTATTCTATTCTATTCTATTCTATTCTATTCTATTCTATTCTATAGAATAACAGAATTGGAATTCCACTCTTCTATTCTAAAAATCACATCTAGTTTCCAATATCTAGCTATTATAATTCTACCTATTATAATCATAATTCTAATCAATTCTTTTTCATATTTTGTTAATTCTATTTCCTTAATTACCAACAATAATATAGTTTCCGCTCTCAATGTTATTACTTTCCCCATCATTTCAAATATCATTTTCTCCAATTGTTGCCAAAACTTTTTAACCTTATCACAATTATACCACATATGTTCATAAGTCCCCAATTCCATCTCACATCTCCAACATTTTTTACTAGTTTTTTATCCATTTGTGACAATCTTACTGGAGTCAAATACCATTTCAAACAACTTTATAATTGTGCTCTTTAATCCTTATAGATAAAGTTCTCATAATTCTACTCTTCCAATTCACATTCCAATCTGATTCTGGTATTTCAATATTAAGATCTTTTTCCCAATTTGTCCTCATCACTCTTTGTAATTTTTCATCAGAATTTATAATCTTATAAACCCTACTAACGAGTCCCTTTAGCCCAATTTCATCTTTCATAATCCGAGATACTAAATATTCAAATTCAGTTTCACATCTATTTTATCGAATAATTTTCCTTTAGTTTTTGTCCATTTTCTATCTGTATTTTTCAAACCAACTTAACCCTAATTTTTCAATAATTTCTTTATTCCTCCTTTCATTTCCATAACTTTTATCCAATCTCTAATAATTTCTATATTTTCCTCTTTAATCACTTCATTCGTTTTATATTATTTTTAATCGCCAAATTCCAGTTGTCTCCCCAAAAGATTATATCCGAATTAAAATTTTAACAAATTTGTTCCACATTTTACTTAATCCCTTTAACCAATAACTTCTACTTACACATTTTAAATTTGCTTTATCTAAAACCACCTTGATCCAAATTTCTCTATATCCCTTACCTCTAAATCTCTCCAATAATTATCTTCACCTTTAAGTATTTTTACCACTATCCGGCTACCATACGCACAGTAATAATTAAATAATTTGGGGATTCCTAATCCACCTTCCTTTTGATTTTGATACCACATTTTCTTCACTAATCTGGGTCTTTTGCCACCATTGCAAAATTTATCCAGTTTTTTCTGATATCCTTCAATATCTTTCTCTGTCAAATTTAGTGGTAGCATCTCGAATAAAAAGTTGAACTTGGGCAGCAACATCATCTTACACATTGCAATTCTACCAAACCAAGACAACTTTAAAATTTTATATTTATCTATCTTCTTCTCAATTTCGTTAATCACCACATCATAATTAAGTTTTTTCAATTCTTTAACCTTAAGTGAAAGCACTATACCCAAATATTTCAATGTGTTTTAATCCTTATCCCAAATTGCTCTTGCATATTCTCAGACTCATTACCATTACTATCCATCAATAATTCTGACTTTGACCAATTTACTTTCAATCCTGTCATTTCCTCAAATTCTATCAAATGCTTATATATCTTTTCAAATCTTTCTCTACATTTTCAAAATAATTAAAGTATCATCCATACAAATTTATCTTATACCCTTATATCCTTCTAATTCTTCATCTTTTCTATCATTTTGTCAATATTTCCATAGCCAATAAAAATAATGTTGGGGACAGGGACATCCTTGTCTCGTACCAGCTTCTAATTTTATCTCTTCAGTTAATATTCCATTCACCTTCACTCTTGCACTGC
The DNA here is from genome assembly GCF_028640845.1 of Ahaetulla prasina. Classification (NCBI taxonomy): domain Eukaryota; kingdom Metazoa; phylum Chordata; class Lepidosauria; order Squamata; family Colubridae; genus Ahaetulla; species Ahaetulla prasina. The sequence goes on from NC_080540.1 coordinate 47,538,874, forward strand.
TCTTTTGGTACAATTTTGAAATAACATGTATAAACTTATTACCAAAGCCTAAAGCCTCCACAATTACTTTAATTGTTTCCCATTGTACAGAATCAAAAGCTTTAAAAATATCCAATGATACTATACCAATTTTATCACCATTATATTCAGCTACATCTATAATATTTAATACTCTTCTAACAATATCACTCATGTATCTACCCTTCACAAAACCTACTTGATTATAACTTATATATCTATCTATAAATCTATTTAATCTATTACTTATAATAGCAGTAAATATCTTTGCATCCTGATTAATTAAAGAAATGGGCCGATAGGACTCAATCCTTTCTAAATCTTTATCTGGTTTAGGAATTAGGGATATCACCGTTCTATTCCATGAAGGTACTTCCCACCATGTAATATTCCATTGAATAATTATTGCAATCTTGGTATTATTAATTCTTTAAATTCTTTATAAAACTCAACAGGTAATCCATCCTCACCTGGAGCTTTCCCTAATTTTAATTTTTGTATTATTCCATTAATCTCATCTTGTGTTATATCTTCTTCCATCAATTCCTTATATGTTTGATCAATTTTCACCACATACTTTTCTAAATAGCTTTGCAATTTTCCCGATTAATTGGTTTCTTTGAATATAGATTCTGAAAAAATTTCTAACCACTTCACATTTCTCTAATTTTATAACATCTTATACCTCTATCATCTATCAAAACTCCAATTTCTCTCTTCTCTCTTTTATCTTTCGCCATCTTTGCCAATAATTTAGAATTTCTATTACTAAATTCAAAAATTCCTATTTAAAATCTCAAATTTCTTTTTACTAACTCTGTATCTTCTTCTATCATTTTATTTCTTAACATATTAAGCTCCTGAAGAATTTTTTTCTTTAGTAAGCAAAATTGATTTTCAATTCTTTAATCTGATTTTATCTCTCTCCATTTTAATTTTATAATTTTTATATTTCCTACTTGATAATTTAATACTCTCCCCTCTAAACACCGCTTTCATCGCATCCCAAACAATTTCAAATTTAACCTCCCCGTTATCATTTAATCTCCAACTTTCCTCCAGTTTTTTAAGTATCCATTTTTTATCCTTTTCATTATTATACAATTTCGCGTCAAAACTCCAACATCTTCTTTGTTTCTCAAAATTAAAATCTAAGTCCACCATAACTTCTGCATGATCAGAATCTTTAAAAATTCCCACATCTACCTTATCCACATTATTCAACAAATCTTTAGAAAGAAAAATATAATCAATTCTAGAATATGTATTATATATCTTAGAAAAAAAAGTGTATACTCTCTCAATTCCTTTAACCTCTCTCCACACATCAACCACGCCATTTCGAAGCATCCACATATTTAAAATCCCCATTTTATTTGCTCCTCCACAGCGGGTGGGATTAGTACTATCTATTTTATCTCTGATTAAATTAAAATCCCCAGCCACAATTACTTTCCTACACTTTCATTCTCCAAAATTTTGTTATTTTTCAAGAAATTCTCTTTGTTTTTCATTCGGTAAATATAAATTAACAAGTGTCACTTTTTCCTCATTAAGATTTCCAACAATTATTACATATCTTCCATCTTCATCCAAAATTACCTTATGTTTTTCAAAGTACACCCTATCTGATATCAGTGTTGCAACTCCTCTAGCTTTTGAAGTTCCAAATGCTTTTTCATATATTTGCATACCTTTTATATACATTCTATTTGAATCTTCAGATTTCTGATGGGTTTCTTGTAAAAATAAAATGTCTGGCAAATCCCTTTTAATCTTAAGCTCCAATCTTCTTCTTTTAATCTGGTTCCCTGTACCCTTCACATTCCATGACATTATTTTTATAACTCCCATTTAAAATATAAATTTTTTAATCCTATCCCCGCATCTTCCTTTCTGTGCCCACCACCCGACATTAAACTACCATATTTAACATATAAACAACAATAAGAAAACAGAAAAAAAACAAAAAACAAAACAGACAATAAAGTACAAACAATCTTCTTCCCCCACATCCTCATCGATTTCGCCTCTATAAAGAGAATGGGGGAGAGGGGACGTGCCAATGCCCGGGCCACTTCTTTCGGGCTGTCTATTTAAATTCATCACTCAAAAAAAAAGATAACGATGACCCGCATTCAGCTTCGTATTTTCCAAGACTCTTATCTGCTTCTTCTCTTACTGTATCCTCACGACTCTTCTTCTGTTCAACCAACACAGGTGATATTTCTTTCCTCTTTAACCCTTTGGAGTCTTGCCCTCCAATAGCCCCTTTTTCTTCTTCTGGGATTGATGTTTCCACCCATCTGAAGCATTTGATCTTTTATCTCCATTAAATCCTCCATCTCAATCAGTCCAAGCTCCCGTAAATATAATAATGCATCTATATCTGGGGTGATTGTACGCATCCTTCCTTTATAAAAAAATTTCAATTGTTGTGGTGGCCTCCAATTGTATTTAATTCCATTATCCCTCAAAACTTTTGTGATTGGTTTTAAAAAAAATCTCCATGCCCTTTCTTCTCTTAATATATCCGGGAAGACTTGAATAGTCTTCCCTTCGAACTTCAAAGCATCTCCCAACTCTCTCACCTTGGCCATAACTTCCAACTTATCACCAAGATTTGCGAACCTGACAAGCACGTTCCTGTTAGAACCATTTTGCCTTCTATATCCAATTCTAAAAACACTTGCCAGGTCTGCTATTGTGAACGTAAGTTGCGTATCCAAATCATTAATCCATTTCAAAACCTGCTGTTTCAATTTATCCTCCTTTTCTTCTGAGATTCCTCTGATAACTAAATTATATTTCCTCATCTCTTCTTCCAAAAGACAAATTCTCTTATCTTGCTGCTCATTTTTATAAAATATTTTACCAATTTGCCGATCTACTTTTACTTCATGCACATGCATCTGCTCCATTTCATCTTTAATCATTATCATTTCCTCTTTTTGTTTTGCAAAGTTTTCATTCATCTCTTGCTTTAAATTCTGCAATGGAATTCTGAAATGTGGAAATTAGCTTTAAATGATAAAATGACATGTGATATTAAAATTAGAAGTGGTGTGTATAAAGAAGATATTTTCTGGAAGACTTGGAAACCATTTGTGGACTTTGCGCTTGGAACATTGGACGCTTCAGTACCTGTACCTCGAGAACGTGGATTTTGGCAATCATGAGGATATATCCGAAGACCCAAATCTTCCTTTTATGTATAGCACAAGGGTGTAATAATGTATTTTTTTTGTTTGTTTGTTGTAAAAAAAGTAATAATTAAAAAAAAAAAATAGAATAACAGAATTGGAAGGGACCTTGGACATTTTCTAGTCCAACCCCCTTCTCAGGCAGGAAACCCTATACCATTTCAGACAAATGGTTGCCCAATCTCTTCTTAAAAACTTCCAGTGTTGAAGAATTGACAACTTCTGGAGGCAAGTTGTTCCACCATTTAATTGCTGTAACTGTCAGGAAATTTCTCCTTAGTTCTAGGTTGCTTCTCTTCTTGATTAGTTTCCACCCATTGCTTCTTGTTCTGCCCTCAGGTGCTTTGGAGAATAGCTTGATTTCCTCTTCTTTGTGTCAACCCCTGGGATATTATAACACTGCTATCATGTCTCCCCTAGTCCTTCTTTTCATTAAACTAGATACCCAATTCCAGCAACCATTCTTCATATGTTTTAGCTTCCAGTTCCCTAATCATCTCTGTTGCTGTTCTCTACACTCTTTCTGGAGTCTCAACATCTTTTTTTACATTGTGGTGACCAAAACTGTATGCGATATTCCAATATTCCTTACCAAAGCATTATGAAGAGGTATTAACAGTCATGTGATCTTGATTCTATCCCTGTTTATGCATCCTAGAACTGTGTTGGCTTTTTTGGCAGCTGCAGCACACTGCTGGCTTACATTTAAGTGACTGTCTACAAGGATGCCAAGATCTCTCTCACAATTACTACTATTGAGTGAGGTACCATCTATACCAGGGGTCACCTTTCGGACCTCAGGGACCACTACTTTCACAATTTTAAATCCTGCAAGCCACTAATATGATCTGCCTAATGACAGGCTGGGTGGTCAAGGCTAGGTGATCATGTGACTGAGTGGATGTGGTCAACTCGATGTCACTCACATTGAGGGGTGCCTCTACTCGCCCCTCCCATCCAAGCCCCTCCTCACCTGCCCGCCCGGGCTTCATAGACCCCCAACAGGAAGCAGTTGTTGGAGCTAAGCAGCCATCAGGAGAAAGAGTTGGCAAAACAACTCAGTTCAAATTGGACCTGACCGAGAAGGAGGCTCAGCAGAAGCACCTCACTAAGGACTAGGAGCATAGGCTTTCCAAGCAGAGGGAAGACCTGTGGGAGTGCAAGGACAGGTACCGGTGCCTGACGGCTCAGTGGGCTGAGATGGCCAGCCAGTTCCAGACCATGATGCAGTCCCACTGGAACAAGGCCCTCCGTCGCTTTGCCAATAGCAGCACTTCCCTCCAGCCTTCGCCCGAAGCCCAACACCAGGAGGCTGAAGCAAACCCCAAGTCAGAATTTCTGCCTCCCTCCAACCCACACAAAAAGACCCCAAAAGGGGGAGACTCTCTGCAGCAACACAAACATTAATTGCATGTATCTGTCCCAGGGGGCTGTGGTTTGAGGACCCCTGATTTAGTGCAATATAAAAAATGCAATTAATTTTTCTGTGGACCACCAAAATTTTCTCAAGGACCACCAGTGGTCCACGGACCTTACATAAAAGCATCCTCACCCCCCTCACCCTGGGCACTGGGCTGCCGACTTGAAAATGCTGCATCAGAGTATTGGATAGTATAGAGCACAAACTGTTGCATTGAGAGAGGGGGGGGAGGGAGGGAGAGACAGAGACACAGAGACAGAGAGACAGAGTCTTCCAAACAGCAATAGCATTTAGACTTATATACCACTTCAAAGTATACAACCTTCTTTAAGTGGTTTGCAGAGTCAACATATTGCCCCCAATATTGTCCTCATTTTACTGACCTTGGAAGAAGAATGGAAGGTTGAGTCAACATAGAGCCAGTGAGATTCGAACTGCCAAACTGTTGGCAGTGTGCTGTGAGCAAATTTAGCCTGTAATACTGTATTCTAACCACTGCAGCATCACGGCGCATTGCTGCAGTTACTGAATATTTTATACATCTAAGGTTTCCTTTTTTTCTTTTTACTCCAACTGGTGGGATCTTTCTGAGAAAATCAATCTCCATCCTTGGTTAACAGGATGTCCCAAGGAAAAGAGAAGGAGCCTACTGGCTGGAATAGCTATCAGGGGATACATTTGTGAAAGGAAACGTGGATCTTGACTTCCAGTGAGGCTCCCGTCCTTACTTCCAGTGAGGCTCCCGTCCTTACTCTGCTTGACATTAGTTTTGCCTAACACCCTCTGGCCATTCCAAGCAATATCATTTGAGACCTATAAAGGAATATGTTCCTCAAGTGGCTCTGCATTTTATTTGCTCACATGGAGACTCCAGCTTTTCTACCATCTGGATCCAAGGCTCCATTAATATTACTTTGTAACTCAATAGTGAAGAATTGCTGAAAAATAACCAAGTTTCATTTTTAATAATCCTCTTAAGAAACTGTAGCTTCACTTCTCAAAGCATTATGCCAACACAAACCCATTTTCTGCAATGGATATTATAGCTGTAAATGCACAGCACTCCAGCTGTCCTCTTCACAGTTTGCTGAACAGGGAACTGCTTAGTGTGGCTAACTTCTTATGCTGCTAAAATGATCACCGTTTATCATAGATGACAAGCAGTATGGATACTGTTCCTGTTACCTATCTCTACACTGGCAAATTCAATCACATGATCCACTCTGCTTAATTTGCAGTTAGCTTGATGGGAAAAGTATGTCGTAATTCAATTCAATATCAATTCAATCATGGTTTGAAAGTTTGGAAATGGCCATTCATGAGAACAAGCTAAAGGCAGTTTGTTTGCTTAGAAAGTAACAATTTCTAAATGTGATATATAAAATAAACGAAACATACAGAAGTTTCTTAGGCATATAAAACAAAAATTTGACACCTTAATCCTGACCATCATTCTTTCCATGACACTGAGCAATATTAAAATATTATCAATTTTAATTAATGTTATACAGAATAGTTTCCAGTGCTTTCCGTGTTATTGCTAAATGACAGGGATTATTGGCCTACCATTTTATCCAATGAAATTTGGTCCCCAATTTTTTATTGTTATTGAAATTAAGCCCTTTCAAAATTCTGAAATCCTAAACTTATTTGGGGACCCAGATTCACTTCGAGAAAAACAACAACACATTATTCAGTTCCGCATTGAAAAAATCAATCCAAAGCTAACACCATTTGTGTCCCCTGGAAGAGTAACATGTGACATGTCTCAGAAACCCAACCTGGATTTGCTTGCTGCTAATTAGCAAAGTAAATGACCTGTTTGTTAGAAGATTGGCAGATAATCTTAATGTGACAATACCCAACATGCTGTAAAATCATTCAGCTCACCTTGTTTTACTTAGCTTTTTTTCTGATTAATTTTGCAAGACTTAGTGATTGTTGATGAGACTGGAATTCCTCAATGTGATAGAGGAGGAGGTTTATTAAAGAAATAAGTCTTCCTCTATTGAAAAGGTGATACAAATCATCACTCAAAACGAAGTAATTTGGGGGAAGTTAACAAATGATATTATGTTAGTGGAACTGATCTTTGAGCTACACATAAAGATAATTTGGACATCTACATCAGAATCATATTGCCTGTTTTATAAATAATGAGCACAATCTAAGTATCATATTCGAAAGGTAAAAAGATATAAAAACATGCAATGGGCTAGAGCAGGGGGTCAAACTCAAGGCCCACAGGCCGGATCTGGCCCATGGGGTTCTTAGATCTGGGCATCTGGCCCATGGGGCCAGTCTGCAAATAGGAAAGGACCGGGCCGCAGTGCCTTTGCTAGCAAAAATGGAGTGTGGCGCAAGCATATCATATTGTGCATGTTGTTGCTGCATTTTGTTTTGTCTTGTGTCTGTGTTTTTAAAAAAAACCTCTGTAAACTGCCTTGAGGTACTTTGCCATATGATAAATGCATTAAATAAATTAATTTTAAAGAGCAGGTGAAATAGGTGGTTGTTTGATTCCTCAGCACAGATTAGCTTAATGCTTCACAGCACAGCAGATGCAAGCCCCCTTAGTGCATCACTATTAAGAATTGTAAAGACATCTAAAAGTTCTTCCATTCACCAAAGTGTTGTGTCAGCAAGTCCTTTAAATCTAGAGCTTAATGCTTAATAGAATTGTGGCAAAAGAGAATCTTTTTATAACATTGTCAGCAAATGCCCTAGGAAGTCTGTAAAACCTTTTCTTTCATGCACTGGACTGAATGAAACTCAATGGGACAGGATGGAGTTAGAATTTGTTTCAAAAATGACGTGGTGAGAATAGACATGTATTATAATTTTATTTTTATTTATTTTATTTGTCATAACAGCATACATAAGCATAAGCATGAAGTATATATACAACATATAAGTATATATATAAGCATGTAATAACTATATAAATTGTATATAATGAAAGGAAACAGTAGGACAGGAATGGTAGGCACATTTGTGCTCTTATGCACGCCCTTTATAAACCTCTTAGGAAAGGGGTGAGGTCAATAGTAGACAGTTTTTGGTTAAAGATTTGGGGACTTTGAGAAGAGACCACAGAGTCAGGTAGTGTATTCCAAGCATTAACAATTCTGTTACTGAAGTCATATTTTCTGAAATCAAGATTGGAGCGGTTAATATTAAGTTTAAATCTATTGTTTGCTCTTGTATTGTTGTGATTGAAGCTGAAGTAGTCTTCAACAGGAAGGACATTGTAATAGATGATTCTATGAGTTAAACACAGGTCCTGTCGGAGACGGCGGAGTTCTAAGTTTTCTAAACCCAGGATTTTAAGCCTGGTGGCATAAGGTATTTTGTTGTATTCAGAGGAGTGGAGAACTCTTCTTGTAAAATATTTCTGGACACGTTCTGTTAAGTTTGGGCAATGACGAGGCAGGAGACGATACAAGTGACAACAGCTCTTTGGTTTATTGTGCAAAAACCAGCAAAAACCAACAGGCAAAACCCCTCTTTAAATAGTATTTTGGCTGAGGCATCAGCCAATCAGCAACATGCATGTTCCCGCCCAAATTTCCCTCCTAAAGTTCAAATACATTACACTCCTCCCCTCCCAGAACGCATTGTACCACTATTTACATAGGATTTGCATTTTATTTTTCCACATAGTCACGCAGGTAGACAGGGCGTCTCCTAACCCTTTCGGACCTGCGCAATTCATTCTCTGGGAGTGAGTCGAGCTGGTCGGAGGGACTGTTTGTTCTTCCCAGCTCCTCCTCCGGGCCCTCCGGGCCTGGATTATTGGTGGAGTCATTCCTCCTGTTGTCCGGAGGAGCCGGTTGGCGTCGCTGGACTTCTTCACACTCAGCTAAGTCTTCCAATCGCCGCGGGGTTGAGCTAGCTGTTGGCTCAAATATTGGGTAGTCAGGGTCTGGCTGTTTGGTTTCTGGGTTGCTTTGTACTCTTTTTCGTAACTGATCTATGTGGCATCTCCACACTTGGCCATCCCCCATGTCCACTACATAGGATTTTGGGCCTGTTACTCCTATAATTGTTCCCTTTAACCACGCTTCGCCTTCACTATAGTGGGTCACCTGTTGTCATTTCTCTGGTTTTTTCTTTTGTACCTTGGTACCCATCAGGGGAGTATGTTGGGTTTAACCGATCTAGGGGGCACCTGAGTCTTCTACCCATCAATAACTCTGATGGGCTGCGGCTGGTGGTCATGCAGGGCGTTCTATGTTGTACTGCCAAAAAGGTATCTATTTTAGATTGCCAGTCCCCTGGGCTTATCCTAGATAGCGCTTCCCTTGCACTATGAATGGAACGTTCTGCAAGTCCGTTCGTCGCCGGGTGGAAAGGCGCCGAGAGGACATGTCGGATGCCCTCTTCAGCTAAGTATCCCTCAAACTGGGTGGCCGTGAATTGTGGGCTGTTGTCGGACACTAGAGTGTCAGGCAACCCGTGTGTTACAAATAGATGCCTCAAGACTGTGATTACGGCTTCTGCTGTTGTTGTTTTCATGAGCAAAATTTCTAAAAACCACTTCGAGTAGGCATCTACCACAATTAAAAAGGTCTGCCCATGGAACGGCCCAGCAAAATCTATATGGATCCTGGACCAAGGGCCTTGGGGTTTTTCCCACTCTCTTATGGGAGCTGTTGGGGGTAGTGGCCTTGACTCTTGGCATGCTTGGCATTTCCCCACCTGGTCGCTAATGTCTTTATCCATTAGTGGCCACCATACGTAACTTCTCGCTAGGCTTTTCATTCTTACAATTCCCGGGTGGCCCACATGCAACAATTCCAACACATGCCCTCGTAATTTCTCCGGAATAACCACTCTATTCCCCCATAACAGACAACCCCCTTGTACCAACAGTTCCGAACGTTTTTTCGCAAAGTCTTTGAACCGGTCCCCCGGTGCAGTGGGCCATCCCTGCTGCACCCAACCAATCACAGTTCTTATGATAATGTCTTTGTAAGATGCCCTGGTCACTTCCTTAGATGTGACTGGGCCAGAGTCCAAAGAGTCAATTAGTAAGACGGTGTCCCTGGAGTCGGGACTTCTACAGTCTCTTGTAAGGGGCATCTACTTAAAGCGTCCGCATGTCCCAACTCCTTTCCCAGCCGGTGAAACAGTTTGTACGAGTATGCTGCCAGGAAAATAGTCCAACGGGTCAGCCTGGGTGATAGTGCAACCGGTGTCGGACGGTCTCCCGCCAGGAGTCCCAACAATGGTCTGTGGTCTGTGACTATCTCGAAATGTCACCCAAATAGGTATTCGTGGAATTTTTTTACCCCAGAAACTATGGCCAGGGCCTCCCTGTCTAGTTGGCTGTAGTTCCTTTCCGCTGTGGACATTGTGCGGGAAAAATATGCTATGGGGGCTTCTGAGCCGTTCGGTAACCTATGGCTGAGAACAGCCCCTACCCCGTAGGGTGATGCATCACAAACTAGCACTAGTGGCAGCATCCCATTGTACTGGATTAGGAGGCTATCACTGGACAAAAGATTCTTAACGCTCTCAAATGCCCTAGCCTCAACCCTGCCCCAAGTCCAGATAGTTTTTTTCGCTAGCAGTTTATGTAGCGGTTCAGCTACTGTTGCCTTATTTTTTAAAAATACCGCATAGAAGTTTACAAGCCCCAAAAATGCTTGTAATTCTGTCCTGTTTTTTGGAGCCGGAGCCTTTTTAATGGCTCACACTTTGCTCTCAGTTGGGTGGATGCCTTCTCTGTCTATCCGGTATCCCAAGAACTCTACAGACTCAACTCGAACCGTTGTACAAACTTTGATGGCACCGGCGCATAGTGTGCTCGTAGTGTCGTCTGTAATGTTTGCCATGGCACCGACTGTACCGGCGTTGGTTCCAACAGCGATTCGGTGGTATCGAAAACTTCTGGTCCGCAGTGGCTTAGGAAATAAGCGCATTTCCGATTATCCGAGACTCCTTGCAGTTCATTCGCTTCAAGAAAGCACTCGAAACGAGCCATGTACGACCCCCATTTCTTCTTGGCTGGGTCAAATGGCGCTGGCAGCGTATAGCTTGACATCGCTATATTTCCGCCCTTAATACTGGCTGGGTTTTACAGTCCGTTACTCCTTCAGCTCTTTTCCTAGTCTCGCTGCCTCAGCATCCCACCTTCATCGCCAATGTTAAGTTTGGGCAATGACGAGGCAGGAGACGATACAAGTGACAACAGCTCTTTGGTTTATTGTGATCCCAGCAAAAACCAACAGGCAAAACCCCTCTTTAAATAGTATTTTGGCTGAGGCATCAGCCAATCAGCAATGTGCATGTTCCCGCCCAAATTTCCCTACTAAAGTTCAAATACATTACACGTTCCATTGTATTGATGTCTGAAATGTGGTATGGGTTCCAGACAGGCGAGCTATATTTAAGAATTGGTCTAGCAAATGTTTTGTATATAATAGTATATAATAGTATATGAACCTTTTGTCCTGGTACTGTACACTGATTGACATTCTGAAGTCTGTGGTAAAAGTATCAGTCCAGACATAGTAAAATGGAGTATTGGGAATACAAGTAGTACTCGATTTAGGATTACAGTTGAGCCCAACATTTCTGTTGCTAAGTGAGGCATTTGTTAAGAGAATTTTACCCCATTTTATGACCTTTCTTGCCACGGTTGTTAAGTGAATCACTGCAATTGTTACGTTACTGATATGGCTGTTAAATGAATCTGGCTGCCCCACTGACTTTGCTTCTCAGAAGGCCACAAAAGGTGATCTATCACCTGATCCTGGGATGCTGCAACAGTCATAAAAAGGAGTCAGTTGACAAGCATTTTAATTTTGATCACATGACCATCGGGATGCTGCAATGGTTGTAAGCATGAAAAACGGTCATAAATCACTTTTTTCAATGCCATTTTAACTTTGAATAGTCCTAAGTGAACTGTTTTAAGTCTATGAACACCTGTATGGGATAATGAGATTCCATGTTAATAGTGCCTATGAATTAGTTCCAATCCAATTTTATTTTTTTATTCACTGGGACCCATTAAGTCAATCTGAATCATTTATTTGATTTATAATGTGATCATCTAGTGTATAATATGGTAATCTAATGTATTATCTAAATCTTTAATCTACTCTATAATCTAGTATAATCTAAACCATTGATCGTTTTCAAGTTTAATTTGATTCAAAGATTTGATCAGCTCGCTTTTATCTAAAGATGAGATCTCTAAAGCATTATGTATCCATATTATTCAAAAAGGAAAGCATGAGATTAGTATTTAAAACTCTCAATGGATGGATTTTCAGGGGAGGCATGGTGAATTGGAAATGGTTGTGCAACAGCGGAGCTGATGACCAGAACAAAGGCCAAGGAGCCAGTGAATAAACTGGATCTTTGGAATTTCTGTGGGCAAGGAGAGGATGGGAGACCACCCACATGTGCTCTTGACAGCTACTCCTTCTGAGAAGAACATAGGACAATGGTTTTCTGAGGGTTTGAGTGCTGGGAGATGAAGAGATAAGTCATTGTGCTTGCAACCGTAGTGAAGTCTTTTGAAAGACAATGTTTGCAAACCTCACTTTCTAATCACTTTTTGAAATTGCCTAGTAAACATCTTAAAACTACATTTAAAAGAGAGCTTCAGAATGACAAATTTGAAAAGTTGCATTGTACATTTAGCTTCAACTCTGAACCAAAAACAAAAAATTAATAACCTTAACAGTTTAAAGAATTTTGGGGAAAAAAGTTAAATTAGACTTTGATCTAAGAAACTTATAAATGGAATAAGGACCAGTTAAATTTAGAATATCAAATTTTACTATAAAATTATGGAATTAATTATAAAATAAACAGCTTCTCATGGGACCCACATTTGGGCTATCTTAAATTCATAATATAGATAAGCAACTTTGTGATTTTAGAAACTGATCAATAAAGAAGACTAAATTTTTTAAGTAGAAGGAGAAAAAATGCAAGTCCGTACAAAATGACACAAAACATCAGGCTGGAAATATTAAAGTTCTTTGAAGAATGGAATCTGAAATCAGTAGCTTTAATACCAATAATGTCACTAAATGGTTAGACAATGTACAAAATATATTAATGAGGGAATGATAGTGGTGGAACAAATTTTATTGGGTGAGACACACAAAATACCAAAAGTGGAACTACAAGTGACAGATTAAGAGACTGATTTGGAAAAGTATGCTATACTGGTCATACAAAGGAAACTGGCTGAGGTTTTAAAAATTAAAGGGAAATACAAATGAGAAGCCAAGATAATGACCTGGAAACTGTTTTCTTATTGGATCTATAAAAGAGCTTCATTAAACCCTTCAAGAAGTCTGTGCAATAGGATAAAAAATAATGAAGAAAAATCAGATTCTACAACAATACTTGGGCCAGTCATTTTCTTAGTGCAACCCACCTCATAGGGTTGTTATGGAGAAACTAGGAGGAGAAAGGCATATTTTGATGTGTTCACTGCTTAAATGACAGGAAGGAATATAAAGTTGGTTTATTTGATCAAGGTTGAAAAAAGAAATTTTCTTTCTGTCAATCTGGCAACTCTTTATGGATATTTTGCTGATAACAGAACTGAAAAGTTGGTGTTTTATGGATTTCCTCGTAGATAAGTCATGGAATATAGAATTAAATTATATGTTTGTAAACTTAGAGAGTTAGGGTCAGGGCTAGCTTTAGTGATTCTAAATGGTTAGAGCTACTAAATTTATATTTGCAATGAAGATTGGAAGTCATTTCTTTATATATTTATTTTCTTTATTATATTTTTCATTTCCTTCTTTCTTTTTTCTTATACATTCTGTTCTTTCTATTCTTTTTTCTTTTTTAGTTTGTATTTATTTTTACTATTATAATCAAAATCCTTAATAAAACTATATTTTAATAACTCTCGGTGAGTCAGACTGTACTGTAATGCATATATTTTATTATACTTATTCTTGTATTCATTATAATAGTATTGATATTATGGAATTATTGTAAAGTAATTAGCAGGTAGCTCAATGTTTATTACTGAAAATTTATGCACATAAGAAAGTATGAAAATTGTACCCATAACTATTAAATGCAGGCTCTAATTCAACACTGAATTAGTGTTCAGCTTTAATATACCTTTACCTATGATGATATTTGGATTCATTAACTACAACTAAGCCTGAATAATTCAAATTACATTTAACTAGCAAATTTTCATAAGTATTTTACATTAGCTGTAATAAATATCATAAAATGCTTAATCACACAGCCCAAAGTCTTATTATAATCTCCTTTTTATTTTATTTTTAAATTCCTTAGAGTAGTTCTGTAAGGAAATACCTTTGAAACAATGATCTAATGAGCTGTGGGTTGTTTGGTACACTACGTAGCTTGAAGATTGAATACTAAGAGACTTGAAATAGTATTCCAAAATAACTGTGGGTCCTTTCATTTGCAGTTTACTTTGCAGCCAGCACAATCCTACTCAAGCTCTATAGGCAGATGAGAACAAGCACATAGGCCACTCAGTTCAGTTAGCAAAAAGATATCAGCTTGATGTTTACTCATAAACCAGCAGCCAACATCAAAAACATTTAACTGTCATAAAACAAGGCAGACAGTAGATAAGAACACATATGCAAACAACATGCAAGAATTTACATTGTCTATATAGAATTTTGCTATTTTTTTAAGGGCATAGAACTTTCCAGAGCCACTTTGGTATTTCAGAGTTCACCCTTTTACGGTACATAACAGCAGCAAAATAAAAAGGGAAAGTAAGACACCAGGTGATCCTAATTTATTCTGTACCATAAAGTGAACAATTTGGTTGATGAGGGTGGTTTAGTCAACATTTCCCTCTTCATCCTTTCTTTGTGCACTGTAATTATTTGTTCCACTGTGTGTTATGCAGGCATCAAGTCTTAATGCTTTTCTTAGACTGAGGAAACAGTTTCTGAGCAGTGGCTTAGTAAATGCCACCATTTCATCAAGTGAATAGTACATATTTTACTTCCCCCCTTTTTGGATATTCTTCACATTACTCACAGTTCAACTTCTAATATTTCTCATTGTTTCAGGACTGCTTTCTACTGCATATCTTCGGCATATCACACTGATCTTAAATGACATGGTTAGGATTGGGTTTCTTATTTTGAAGTCTAATAGTAGTTTATCTGGCCATCTAAGTTCCCTATGTGCTTGTTCTACAGCACAGTTTTCAGTATTTCAGGGTTATGCTGCATGGGTTCTTGAACCAGTCTATGAGCATACTGCATAAAATAATATCTAACCTATGAACAATTTTCTTTATTTTCAGCCCAGTCCAAATTTGTATATCTAATAAAGTTTGAATGATTAGTTGCGGGCAGTGTTAAATTAAAATCTGTAATTACTCACTTTACAGATTTTACAACCATTATGTTATTAAGTGAATCAAATCTGAATTCTTCTTATCCCATGGCTGGATATGTATGTATGTATGTATGTATGTATGTATGTATGTATGTATGTATGTATGTTTGTTTTCTGAAGTTTTCGTGGGTGTTTGTTTGTAGGTCTTTGGTTATTCGGGTTTTCTCCCGCGTAAAATTGGAAGTGTCTTGGCATTGCTCCCAGAAGCACGAAGCTGAAGCCTGAAGATGACGAATGAAACTTCGTCGAAACGTCGCCAAGACACTTCCAATTTTACGCAGGAGAAAACCCGAATAACCAAAGACTTACACACACACACACACACACACACACACATATATATATATATATATATATATATATATATATATATATATATATATATATATATATATATATATATATATATATATATATATATATATATATAGTGGGTCAGGGGCTAGGACGTTGAGCTTGTCGATCGAAAAGTTGGCAGTTCAGCAGTTCGAATCCCTAGTGCCACATAATGGGGTGAGCTCCCGTTACTTGTCCCAGCTTCTGCCAACCTAGCAGTTTCTAAAGCACGTAAAAATGCAAGTAGAAAAAATAGGGACCATCTTTGGTGGGAAGGTAACAGCATTCCGTGTGCCTTTGGCGTTGAGTCATGCCGGCCACATGACCACGGAGACGTCTTCGGACAGCGCTGGCTCTTCGGCTTTGAAACGGAGATGAGCACCGCCCCCTAGAGTCGGCAACGACTAGCACGTATGTGCAAGGGGAACCTTTACCTATATATATATGTGTGTGTGTGTGTGTGTGTGTTTGTGTGTGGTGTGTGTGTGGTGTGTGTGTATAAACTCTGCAAACAATTAACTGGTCCTCAAGTGCCCAAAATGTGATCATGTAACTGGGAGGGTGTGGTGGGAGGGTGATGCAGCAGTTATAACTTCAAGGATGGGTTGTAAATAATGTTTTTCTAGTCCATCGTAACTTTGACAGTCGTTAAACAATTGATCATAAATTGAGAACTACCTGTAGTATGTAAAGTCTGCAACTCATCTGGCATTATCCTTTTGTCTTCGTGAAGATGAGCAGCAATACAGTATTTATTTTTTCAGTGCTTAACTTCTGCATCCTTTTGTTTCCATCTGACAGCCCAGCATTATTCCTAATTAGGTTCCGTGATGTAATTTATTCCTTCTTTATTTAGGGATGTATACATAAGCTTTGCATCTGAGATATCTTTAGGTGTGACAGATTGAGTTTGCTCCCATCCTAAAACAAGAGTAAACAGTTGGCAGATGAATAGCTGTGTTCAATTTCCTCTCCCTAAATCACCTAGTCATCCTGACTCACTAAGAAAATCCCTTACTGGGCTATGCAAGCCATGTTTCTTTGCTTCAATGGTTCCATTTTACTCTGGGCTATAACTTAATCCCACCCCCTCTGTTTTATGCTTGATTAGCTATCTGTCTGTCTATCAACTTTCACCTGCCCACCCTTCCAAAATTCTGGTTGCAATATTCTCCCCGGTTATCAAACGTAACTCCCCCTTACTTTTTATTTTATTTTATTCTTGCTGCTGCTGTTGTTGAACTTGTTTTCTACACAAGAACGTTATAGTTTGATTTCTCACATCCTTACTGGTTAAGAAATAGGTCCAACTTTTTTGAGTTACAGTCTCTGAATGTTTTGAAGCACTGTTCCTGTCTTTCATTTTGATTGGCATGGAACCATAACATTTGAGAAATAAGTTCCACAGCTGAATGGCCAGGGGAAAATTCTTCTTTATTTCTTTTGCTTTCAAACAACAAATACACATCGATTTAATGGTATATTAAATATTTATCCCTATTATGTGAAAACCCAGCTCTCTGGGAAAACTCTAATGTTGGGAAACGTGGAGGAAAAGAAGAGGGTGACCAGACGGCCTCAGATACAGTGATGATGGGTGTAGGATTGGAAGACGCTGAATGGCCAGAATGTGGAAAGTTCATTCTGAAGAAGTTCTACATGTATAGGCGCTAAAAGTCAACACCACAGCTGTATGAAACATAATGAATCATTCTTTATTTTCTTGATAATATACAGAGAAAGGTCATCTCTATTACCAAATCACCTGCACCATTTTGCAGGATTATTATTCATGTCTCCCGTTGCTGTGTTTGCTGTAGGTTATGAAAATTCTGGCAAATTATCTTCACTGTGCTTTTCTTTTGCCATTTACCTGGTGATCTTTTATAACAATCCAAACTCTATGTTTAAGCATAATTTAACTGAAACGTGGCATAAGATAATGCAGACATGTAATTTGCATCCAATTCAGGTGCATAATATTCTTCTCGAAATACTACATTCTTGTTTTCATTACAATTTATCGAGTACTTTTCTG
This sequence comes from Ahaetulla prasina, assembly GCF_028640845.1. Classification (NCBI taxonomy): domain Eukaryota; kingdom Metazoa; phylum Chordata; class Lepidosauria; order Squamata; family Colubridae; genus Ahaetulla; species Ahaetulla prasina. The sequence goes on from NC_080540.1 coordinate 47,556,281, forward strand.
TTTAATACTGCCTTTCCCACATCTATCAATATTCCATTTGCTATATTAACTTGTTCTTTGTGATATACATCAAGCCATACAACTATAGCTTTGTTGCATATGTATTTACTTAGCAAACCATAATACAGTAAAAAATCTTCACTTATTTTTAAATTCAGGATCATATTCATTTTCAAATAATCATTGATTTGTCAACATAAATACTTTCCCCACCTCTGTATCAGAGGTGAGTTTCGGCAGGTTCTGACCAGTTCTGTAGAACCGGTAGCAGAAATTTTGAGTAGTTTGGAGAACCAATAGTAAAAATTCTGACTGGCCCTGCCCCATCTATTCTCTGCCTCTCGAGTCCCACCTGATTGGGAGTAAATGGGGATTTTGCAGTAACTTTCCCCTGGAGTGGGGAGGGAATGGAGATTTTACAGTATCCTTCCCCTGCCATGCCCACCAAGCCATGCCCAACCAGCCACACCCACAGAACTGGTAGTAAAAAAAATTGAAACCCACCACTGCTCTGTATCTAGTTGCTTTTGCAGGAATTGGCTTTTCTTTTAGGACATTTGATCATCATCTCTCTGTCTCTGTGGTATAAGTTCTGCAAAATTTACTTTCCCTTTTAATATGTCCTCTTCTATTAAAGAAATGACTGACTGGTGTTTCTGTCATAAATGAAATGGAATAGAAATGGTATAGGTTCTCCTGCTGAAACAGGAAGTTGGAATAACTATATTTATTTTTCAAATGTTTGAACTGCCCATCTCCCTCAGAAATAATATCCCTCTAACTGTTGGAGAACATGGATGTCTTTCTACAAACTGAATTAATTTGTACAAATTAATTTGAATTATGAGCCTTGGTGGCACAGTGGTTAGAGTGCAGTACTGTAGGCTACTTCTGCTGACTGCCAGCTGACTGCAGTTTGGCAGTTAGAATCTCACCAGGCTCAAGGTTGATTCAGCTTTCCACCCTTCCCAGCTGGATAAAATGAGGACCCAAATTGTTGGGGGCAAGATGCTGACTCTGTAAACTGCTTAGAGAGGGCTATAAAGCACTGTAAAGCGGTATATAAGTCTAAGTGTTATTGCTATTGGTATTGCTACTTGCCTACCCATTTTACTTAGGACATTGCTACTCTTTGAAATCAGCACACTTCCAGATTTTCTGATGCAATTCTGAATTGAAAACTTCGTACAATATAGTGCATGTTAAGAAAAGTTGCATTTTTCTCAAGTTGCTTTGTGCAAAATTACAACTTGGGTAATATAGCTGGATTGGCACTTCTTTATTTGCAGCTTTGAAGGTTTAGGGATGAAGGAAAATAATCATTAATTTAGTATTTAAATGTGAATTGCTCATACTTCTGAAATAAATGTGAAACTGGAATTGGTTGAATATTTATATACACCACAAATAAGTCCCACTCTGTACCCAATGACATCTGGATAGCTTTTCAGCATCAATTGCACTGATTTCATTCATACATCTCTCATTCCCAGTTAGTAAGATATCGGTGTATGAAATTAATCTAGACCAGTATTATTAATTGAATTTTGGCTCTTGTAGCACTGTAAAAAAGAAGGAAGGAAGGAAGGAAGGAAAATATTTTGGACTGTTACCTTTCCAACTGAAAATAATCACCTTTATATCATCAATAAAATATTTTGTAAGCAATAAAATATTCCATTTTAAAGTTAAAGGGTTATTTTCTCAGTCATGACTACTATCAAGATCAATTCTTTATACAATGAAAACAATAGATAATTATAAATCTTCTTCCCAAAAAAATCAATACTCTCTCTGTAAAAATCTATGCTAATCATATTTTCAAATTCTTTTATTAATGGTGTTTTTGTATTTTTTTTAAAAGAACATTGAAACATTTCTGTATATGGATTTTTTTATTGTGAAAAACACTGTATTCTCTTTGATTTTCAACAAGAGATCACAAATCATGCTAATAGAGGAAAGGGCAGAGTGTGCCCTAATACTTCAGATAATCTGGAAAAGAAATAATGCAGCCAGAGGAAACATTTGGGTGGACTGAGTTTTATTAGTAGAAAACTCAAGTATGTATTGTATACCCTGAAAGGTGTATCTAGCCTGCCAATTCATTTCTTATAACAGTATGTTTCTTCTAAATGATGAGTCAAATGCTAGTTTTTTTTTTCAGAATAGCTGCTCCCTTATACTGTATATCTGTTAGTTATCTTTGGACATCTTGTTCTGGATTTTCCCATTTAGTTTAGTAAAACAGGTGGCTCATTCAAGTTGTGGGTTTCTATAAAAGGCCCTTCTCAGCAAGGCCAGCTTGCCTCTTTCAGTGCCAGCCAAAATCATTTCTCTTCTCTTACCTTTTTCTTTTTTAAAAGCCTATTTTGGCCTGGGATTGTGTGTGTTTGTGTCTCGGCCTGTTTGGTCACACTTGTGCTAAGTCGTCACAAATGATTTGAAGGTGTTGGATGCTTGTCAAATGTGGGTTAATTCTTACTACAAGCCAGGTACAAGGCAAGCAGAGCTATTGTTTAAAATTGGCGCTGAGAGCTTCCGCCTCTCAGCACCCATTTTCAAGCAACACCACTCCCCCAATCACCCAGGCCTTTTGCGTTGGCTATCTCAGCTGTGCAGCATTCTTGATCAAATGAGCTGCTCTCATCCCTCGCTGCTCCATCTCACGTCATCTTACAGCACCTGGACTTGATCTGACTACCTCCAGGAAATCCAGCTTCCTATCACCCAGTGCCACCATCACCACCCATGTCTCTGGTTTCTGTTTCTGTCATCACCATCACCCATTACCCCTCACTGCATTCTGTGGTATCAGGTCCATTTGCCACCCACCTGGGTTCCCCCATTTCTGTGTATTCTGGCTTTCGTCTGTGGCTCGTGTGTTGAGTGGCGGATGCAGTGGATGCAGCTCGACAGGGTGTGTGTATGTATGCCTTTAAGTTAGTCTTGACTCCTGGCAACTGCCTGGATAAGCCCCTGAAGTTTTTTTTGACAACATTTCAGAAATAAATTACCTTAGCCCACACTGAGGCACTACCTTGATGTAGTGGTGGAGGCTTGCATGGACCCAGGAGGATGAGAACTATGCCAAAAGTTCAACCATACTAGAAAGTTGTCATCAGAGGAGCCAGCTAAGAATGTCTTTCCATAAACAACAATAATTTACAGAAAAAACATACCGGATTGGCAGTATCCATGCCATACTTAATTTGTGCAGTGATGTCAACAAACTTTATTTACCAAGAAAAATACTTGGATGTTTAATGTTGCAAGTATACCAGACAGTTGAAGAAGAAAAAGGTACATTGGAAGAATACCTGAAGGACAGTGAAGAAATTGCACTGACGCTAGTATACCATGAAGGATTACTGAAGACTGGAGAGAGCAAACTGGCCTACAAGAAAGACCAAATGAAGAATAGATAATTCTTCTATTTTTGTATAGGCAATACACACGTACACACAGCGGGCCAAGCAGATAACAGCAAGACACGCAAATTCGTGAAGCATTCCACATTTTTTAGAAATTCAAATGGGAAAGAAAGGAAGGTTTGGTGTCAGCAGCATTCTTCTTTTTGGATGCGGAAAAAGCTTTTGATAGATTGGATTGGCAGTTTTTGTTTAAAGTAATAGAAAAAAAGCAAATTGGGGATTATTTTATTCAAGCAATTAAGGCTATATATCAAAAGCAAACAGCTCAAATAATAGTAAATGGTGGATTAACAGAATCTTTCAAGATTGAGAAAGGGACTAGACAAGGATGTCCCTTGTCACCGTTATTATTCATTCTAACTTTGGAAATATTATTGAGTAATATACATGGTTTAGATCGAATAAAAGGAATTAGAATTAAAAATCAAGATTATAAATTAAGAGCGTTTGCAGATGATCTGGTTGTTTCTTTATCTCAACCAATATATTCATCTGTATATCTAAAGGAGACAATTGATCAGTATAGTAAGGTATCTGAGTTTAAAGTGAATCAACAGAAGACAGAAATGATAATTAAAAATATGAATACACATCAGAGGGAAGAACTAGAAAGAATAACTGGATATGAAGTAGTTAAAAAGGTTAAATAACTAGGAGTATATATTACAGCATCGAATGTAAAGTTATATAAAAATAATTATGAGGTATTGTGGGGAAAAGTAATTAAAGAAAAGAAATGATAGTAATGGAAGAAGTTACAATTATCATTGTTGGGAAGAGTGGCAGCTATAAAAATGAATGTTTTGCCTAGATTTTTATTTTTGTTTCAAATGATTTCAATATTGAAGAAAGATGCAAATTTACAAGAATGGCAAAAAGGGATTAGTAATTTTGTATGGAAGGGTAAAAAAACCAAGAATAAAGTTAAAAATAATGCAAGACGTTAGGGAAAGAGGGGGTTTAAAAATGCCTAACTTGAAATTGTACTATGATGCAGTTGCTTTAGCTTTAATTAATATGATAAATATGATAAATAAATTTCTGATTGGATTAATTTAACAGAGGAAAGATTTTGAATATAGAAGGTTATGGTTTGTTATATGGATGGCATACATATGTAATATATGACAAGAAAATTGATAAGATATTTAAGAATAATATGGTCAGAAGTGCTTTGTTGAGGGTTTGGAAAAAATATCAATATAAGTTAGATGGAAAGATACCAATATGGATTATCCCAAACATATGATAGAGAATATAAATATATTACAAAAAATGGAGGTTATTACTTACAAAGAGCTTTTGACTATGGAAAAAGGGGAATTACAGTTAAAATCTAGGGAGAAATTGAGGGATGAAGGGAGAAATTATACATGGTTCCAGTATGGACAATTGCAATCTAGATGGAAAATAGATCAGAGAATTGGTATAAGGCAAAGTGACGATAACTTGGTAAAACAAATAAAAGATCAAGGTCAACAGCATATAAAGAGATTATATAATGTATTGGTTGAAATTGATTCAGAAATGGAGTTGGTTAAAGATTGTATGGTAAAATGGGCACAAAATTTTCAACAACCTATAATGTTAGAAACATGGGGAAAAATTTGGGTGAGGAATGTTAAATTTATGCAAGCACAAAATTTAAGAGAAAATTTTTATAAAATGTTTTATAGATGGCATTTAGATTCTAAAAAACTGTCATGTATGTATCCAAATGTGAAAGCAAAATGTTGGAGATGTGATTGTGAGGATGCTACCTATTATCATATATGGTGGACTTGCAAAAAAGTTAAAGCTTTTTGGATTAAAATATGGTGGATTATGCAGAACATTTTGAAAAAGAAGATCAAGTTTGTTCCACAGTTCTTTTTATTAGGAATAATTCCAGATTGTACTGTTATAGAGACAAAACTGATTTTGAATTTAATAACTGCTGCAAGACTATTGATTGCACAATATTGGAAGAAAGAAGACTTACCTACAATTGGAGAATGGATTAGTAAAGTATCAAATTTAGCAGAAATTTCTGCCTATTTGAAAGACTGTACACAAGAAAATATATTTTGGAATGGCGAAAGTGGATCGATTATATTCAAAATAAGTATCAGATTAAAAAATATCAATTAGTTTTTGAGTGAAGTTAGGAATTGCTATGTATTAGAGTTTAAGAAAGAAGGGAATTGATAGTGTGATGGTGTGAAATGGAATATGTTTTATGTTATATTTTAGATTATGTTTGTTAGTTACAATACCCTGTATTCTGTTCTGGGAAGTCTCGGGGGGGAGGGGGGTAATGGGGGGGGGAAGGGGAAGAATATAAATTGATTGATTGCCATTGTACAGGAATAATGGTAGAATTAAACAAGTTGGAATGGTGTAAAGTTGGAACTGCTCGGTAACCACTCCCGAAGGGAAAGGGTAAGGAAAGAGGAGTAAAAAAGGAAGAAAGTAGGTAGGCAGGTAGGTAGGTAGGAAAGAAGGGAGGGAGAAGAAAGGATAGGAGGAGAAGAAGGAGGAGAAGATAGAGGGTTAGAAAGGATGGTAGTGAGAAGTGGGAAAGAGGAGAGGAAGTAGGAAAGCGAGGAGAAGGATGGTGGGGAAAGTAGAAGAAGGATGAGAAGGGTAGAAAGGATTAAGGGAGGGAGTGGCGGTCGAGCAGGCCTGATTGAGCATAATTTGAGTATAGGATCAATTGTTGGATAAATGATTGTATTGTACACTGGTCAAATTGTGGGAATTATTATGGAAAATAAAAAAATTTGCCCAGAAAAAAAAAAAAGACTTGGCAATGGCTAAGAGAAGGAAAGTTAAAAAGAAGTTCACTTCCGGTGGTTTCGTTTTCCCCGAGAGGACGCCTGGAATGGCGTCCCGAACTGAGATTCTGTAAAAGCTGGTGAAACAGCGGGAGAACGGCTGTTAGCCAGCTTCAAAGCTTTTCTCTGGGTGAAAGAAATTAGCCAGAGCGGCTGGATAGCAGAAGATTGCCCCAGGGGCTCTGCTTTCTTATGCAGAGTCTCGGAGGGCTGCCTGCATAACCCAGCCTCACTCCAGACTCGGCTCGATCCTGTTAATTAAGCAGGACAAGAGGAAAACGCCCACCTCTGCTCAATTGATTCCGTTTTGAATAACTTAAAGCAGACGGGACAAATACAAGTGATCGATTACTGGGGAAGCAAGAAGAGAGCTGACTTCTACTCCTTTTAAAAGGGAAAACTTTTCTCACTTGAACTTAGTGAAGGAAGAAATGGCGTCTGAGAGGAAGTGGATTGGAGGCTGCTTGTGAGAGAAAGTGAAGTTCGTCTTTGTGGATTTTAGCTGAATAGAAGCTTTCCAGAGGAGGCAAGGTGAAAGTTTTTATTTTACAACTTTAATTGGAGACTTTTTGAGACTTTGAGATTTTATAATTCTAATTAGAGACTTTACTTAAATTAAAAAGGCTTCTAAGCCACCAAAAGTTCCCATGACGAGAATGGGGTCTGAAACTAATTTAGAAGATATATTAAAGGAACAGAATAGAGTTTCTGAAGAGCGATTTAAAGAAATTATGAATAATATTCATGGTGTGAAGGATCAACTTAGGGAAGAAATTAAAGAGACTAATAAAAAAATTAGAGAAGATTTATTGATGGTTTTTCAAGGTTTGGCAAAAAATTTGGAAGTAATGGAGGATAAAGTGGAAGTAATTAGTCAAGCAAATCAGTATTTGGATAATAAAGTTGGAGAGCTTCAAAATAAAGTGGATAAAAATGAGGATCATGTGGTGGTATTGCAATATAGAGCGTTGGAGAAGGCTTTGAGAATTAGGGGTCTTCAAGACCGGAAAGAAGAAGATCTTTAAAAAGTTATATCAGAAGCCTTAGCTGAAATGTTAGGCATGGACCCTCGAGAAGTTGATTTTCAAATTGATAAGGCATATAGGGTTAATTCTTGGGTAGCGAGGCAGAAAAAGCTCCCAAGAGATATTGTAATTTATTTTTTAACTTCTACAATAAGAAATCAGATTTTGCAAGCTACATACCAAAAGAAATTGCAAATAGCAGAACAGGAGGTGTTGGTTTTGAAAGAGATCCCTGCTAAAATGTTAAAGGATAGAAGGGATTTTAGGTTTTTTACACAAGAGCTTAAGAAGCATCAGATTCAATATAGATGGAAGGTTCCAATTGGTTTAACAGTATTTTTTCAAGGCAGGAGATATCGAATTGATACTGAATTGAAAGCAAAAGATTTTCTTTTTAATGTATTGAAAGTGGATGTAGAAACAGTGGATAAAAGTCTTCAAGAGAAACAGAGTGGGGAAGCTGAAACTGCACCTGTGATATCAGTACCTCAAGAACAATCTCAAGAACAAAGAGTGACAAGGGGAGCTATTAGGCGTAAGGAGATGGAGGAACGACTTCAAAGACAGGAATGGGATTCTACTACTGAAGCTGTGGGAGGAGCCAAGCCGAAGAGTGAGGGTCTTCAGCTAATTGCTCAGAAGCTTCAAGAGGCCAGAGATGGCAAATAAATTTTTGACATGGAATGTTAATGGTTTAAATTCAGCACAGAAAAGAAGAAAAATATTCCATTATTTGAAACAATTTAAAAATGATGTGATATGTTTGCAAGAGACACATATAAAATTATCACGTGTCTGGAAAAAATATTATTATAAGTTAAATTACAAAATTCCTATATGGGTATGTCCTCGGCACGCAGTAGAGAATATAAATATAGAACAGGAACAAGAAATGATTACTTATAAAGATCTTTTATACAATGAGAGGGGAAATTTACAACTAAAATCTTTGGATACATTAAAAGAAGAAGGGAGGAATTATACTTGGTTTCAATATGGACAGTTAAAGGCTAGATGGAAAATAGATCAGAAAATTGGTATAAGGCAAAGTGATGATAACTTGGTAAAACAAATAAAAGATCAAGGTCAACAGCATATAAAGAGATTATATAATGTATTGGTTGAAATTGATTCAGAAATGGAGTTGGTTAAAGATTGTATGGTAAAATGGGCACAAAATTTTCAACAACCTATAATGTTAGAAACATGGGGAAAAATTTGGGTGAGGAATGTTAAATTTATGCAAGCACAAAATTTAAGAGAAAATTTTTATAAAATGTTTTATAGATGGCATTTAGATCCTAAAAAACTGTCATGTATGTATCCAAATGTGAAAGCAAAATGTTGGAGATGTGATTGTGAGGATGCTACCTATTATCATATATGGTGGACTTGCAAAAAAGTTAAAGCTTTTTGGATTAAAATATGGTGGATTATGCAGAACATTTTGAAAAAGAAGATCAAGTTTGTTCCACAGTTCTTTTTATTAGGAATAATTCCAGATTGTACTGTTATAGAGACAAAACTGATTTTGAATTTAATAACTGCTGCAAGACTATTGATTGCACAATATTGGAAGAAAGAAGACTTACCTACAATTGGAGAATGGATTAGTAAAGTATCAAATTTAGCAGAAATGGCAGAAATTTCTGCCTATTTGAAAGACTGTACACAAGAAAATATATTTTGGAATGGCGAAAGTGGATCGATTATATTCAAAATAAGTATCAGATTAAAAAATATCAATTAGTTTTTGAGTGAAGTTAGGAATTGCTATGTATTAGAGTTTAAGAAAGAAGGGAATTGATAGTGTGATGGTGTGAAATGGAATATGTTTTATGTTATATTTTAGATTATGTTTGTTAGTTACAATACCCTGTATTCTGTTCTGGGAAGTCTCGGGGAGGGGGTAATGGGGGAAGGGAAGAATATAAATTGATTGGTTGCCATTGTACAGGAATAATGGTAGAATTAAACAAGTTGGAATGGTGTAAAGTTGGAACTGCTCGGTAACCACTCCCGAAGGAAAGGTAAGGAAAGAGGAGTAAAGAAGGAAGAAATTAAAGAGACTAATAAAAAATTTTGCCCGGAAAAAAAAAAAGACTTGGCAATGGCTAAGAGAAGGAAAGTTAAAAAGAAGTTGAGATGGAGACATTAATTCTGGTTGCACAAGCCATAATTGAGAAGACAGGAGGCAGCAAGTGCAATAGGTACCTTAGGTGCGTCCCAAAACATCTAGAGCACCATCAGCATTCAAAAAAAATCAGCATCAGGCAATTGCAAAAGGGACCTTTGCTTGAACAGCTTACATCTGCTGAAAATATCTTTAACACCATTAAACAACAAAGAAACATCAAACAACATCAAACAACATCTTCCTATAAAAATGTCAAATCCAGTCAATGCATCTGTCTCTGTGCGATCAACTATTATTATTATTATTATTATTATTATTATTATTATTATTATTATTATTATTATTATTATTATTATTATTATTATTATTATTAACAATAACAACAACAACAACAACAACAATAATAATAATATGCAAGTGCATCGGGATGAAGTACTGGAAAACAGAACTGTTTATTGGAAGTGAAAACTACGGACTGGTCAACATCAGAAGAGGGATTTTCTAGGGTGATTCTTTGTCACCTCTGCTGTTCATCATTGCTATGATCCCCCTGTCAACAATTTTACAGAAAACTGACCTGGGTTATCAAACTTCTAAAAATTCACAGAAAATCTCTCACCTGCTGTACATGGATGACCTGAAGCTATACAAAAATCAGAAATTGAAATCCATTCACTGACCAATACAGTTCGAGTTTTCAGCACTGACATCAGCATGGAGTTCGGCCTGGACAAATGTGCCACAGTGGCACTGAAGAAAGGGACTATCATCGAAAATGATGGAATTGAAATGCCCAATGGACAAACCATCAAGTGCAACCAATCCGAAGCCTACAAATACCTGGGCATACTGCAGCTGGACAATATCAAGCATGGGCAAGTGAAAAATGTGGTCAGCAAAGAATACACACAAAGGTTCAGGAAACTTCTAAAAAGTAAACTGAATGGTGGTAACACCATCAAGGCTATAAACAGCTGGGCCATACCCGTTATCAGATTACTGCTGAAATTGTAAACTGGACACAGGCAGAGCTGGACAGCCTGGATAGGAAAACAAGAAAACTGATGACCATACACTATGCGCTGCACCCACGTAGTTGACAGGCGATATTTGCCCAGGAAGGGAGGCAGCAGAGGACTTTTGCAAGTGAAGCAGACAGCTGAAGAAGAGAAACATGCTCTGGCAGATTATGTGAAAGACAGTGTGGAACCAGCTTTGATGGAGGTCAACAAGAGGAAGCTGCTAAAAGTACGGCAAACCAAGTATCAAAATAGGAAAACAGCGATGCAAGCTTGAGCTGACAGCTGGTATAACAAAGCACTGCATGGACAGTTCCTTGAAAAGATCCAAGGAAAAGTAGATAAGGAAAAGACCTGGTTATGGCTGACCAACGGAACATTGAAGAAAGAAACAGAAGGCCTAATTCTTGCGGCCCAAGAACAAGCCATTAGAACAAATGTAATCAAAGCCAGAATAGAAAAATATGCTGATGATCCCAAATGCAAAGAAGGGCCTCTGGTGGCTCAGACTGCTAAGACAGTCTGTTATTAACACAGCTGCTTGCAATTACTGCAAGTTCAAGTCCCACCAGGCCCAAGGTTGACTCAGCCTTCCATCCTTTATAAGGTAGGTAAAATGAGGACCCAGATTGTTGGGGGCAATAAGTTGACTTTGTATATAATATAGAAATGGATGAAGACTATTGCTTAACATAGTGTAAGCCACCCTGAGTCTTCGGAGAAGGGCGGAATATAAATGCAAATAAAAAAAAAAAGCAGATAAAACCATTGATCATATACTGAGCTGTTGTAAGACAATAGCTCAGACCAACTACAAACAATGTCACAACACTACAAACAATGTCACTCAGATGGTCCACTGGAACTTGTGTCACAACTACCATCTGCCTTTAGCAAAGAACTGGTGGGATCATAAACCTGAAAAAGTGATTAAAAATGAGCATGCAAAACTACTGTGGGATTTCCGAATACAGACTGATAAAGTTTTGGAACACAATACCCTGGATATCACGATTGTGGAAAAGAAAAAAGTGTGGATAGTCAACATTGCTATACCTGGTGACAGCAGAATCGACGAGAAACAACTTGGAAAAAGTCACCAAATATCAAGATTTGAGAACTGAATTGCAGAGATTCTGGCATAAACCAGTGCAGGTGGTTCCAGTGGTTCTTGGCACACTGGAAGCTGCGCCTAAAGACCTAGGCAAGCACTTAAAAGCAATTGATGCTGACAAGATCACCATTGGTTAGCTGCAGAAGGCCACCTTACTGGGATCTGCTCACATAATTCGCCGATACATCATGCAGTCCTAAATGCTTGGGAAGTGTTCGACTAGTGATCTGTGATACAAAATCCAGCATAGTTATCTCGTTTGCTATGTGTAAATAAAATAATCATAATAATAATGTGGGATTTTCGAATACAGACAGATCATCATTTGGAACACAACACGCCAGATATCACAGTTGTTGAAAACCGAATCGTACAATTTATTGACATTGCGGTACCAGGAGATGCCAGAGTTGGAGAAAAAGAACTGGAAAAAATCATGAAATATCATGACCTGGCCATCGAAACTACATGGCTATGGATGAAACATGTAACTGTGATACCCATTGTCATCGGGGCACTTGGTACCATGTCCAAGAATTTTATAAGATACATCAACAAATTGCAGCTTCCTGCAATACCAGTGGAACTGCAGAAAACTGCACTACTTGGAACCTCGTACATCTTAAGAAGGTACTTGGTTGATACCTAGGACGCTGGCAGCAACCTTTATCAACCATTAGCACCAGTCAATGGTGTTTGTGACACATTTTTAAATGTTCAGTTGACTGAGTTTCATGTTTAATGAATAAAAGAGATCATCATCATCATCATCATCATCATTTCATTCCAATCTTAGTAAGGAAATTCCATTGGAATGATATAAACTGAATGTGCTTCAGTGAGTGAACTAACTCAGAATGTTTTGTATGTTCTGCCCACAGGGAAGCATGGAGACATGCTCCCTGTTTTTTCACACTAAGCCCACTAAAGTAGGGTTCCCCGGTTAGATTGTGTAATAACTATTGCTCGTTACTCAGCTTCCAGTGATATTGGTCAAATGAGATAGATGGATGGATGGAAAAGGAACAATGGAAACAGCAGGCAAAATGAATCTTTTTCCAAGCTGCAGACTCAGTTTTACACCACCCTGACAAAGAACAATACCCAGCACAATTCACTTCAACCTAGCCCATGAACAACTGCATCAAAAATCTAGACTTCTCTGACTACTTACTTGAAACATCTTTTGCTTTGAAATGCACAATTATAGTGCGTATAGTATATCTGTACTTGACAACCTGACAGCAGCGCTCAACATAGCTAAACATAGACTTTGTCTTCTCCAATTTGAAACTACAAACCTCCTCCTCAGATTAGGAAAGTTGGTAAAACCCACACTGAGCCCAATACTCACCTTTGTAAAATGCACATGGAGCACAGTACTCATTTTCACATTTGCTTAATGGCTGCCCACAGAAAGGACAAGTCAGAACACATAATGCGCAAGACACATTCTGATTCCACTAGAACAAGACTCTCTCTTTTAGGGGAGGGAAGAAGTTACATCAGGCCATTTGTGTAAGGTACCCTCAACACTTGAAGAGCTGTAACCAAAGGGGATAAGGCAGTTCTTATATTGCCTTTTCATTCCTATCACAAAGAATCCCAAAGGTGCTTTTTCAGGAGGCAACTGCACTTTCTTGGTTTTTTTTTTCTTTTGAAGATATTTTGCTCTTCATCCAAGAAGTTTCTTCAGTTCTGACTGGATGGTGGGGAATGGAAGGATTTATACTCCTTTTATGCTCCACCATAGTAGGAATAGTAGGCTGAAAAATCTGAATAAGACCTTGTGGCAATAAACCCTACATGGGCTTTTTCTATTGCAGGATAGTCTTTGAAGTTATTAATATTTCACATTTGGGGTAACGCAACAAGTTACCTCATCTGCAGTCTTTCATTTGCTATGTCTTTATGATTTCGTATGTGTTATTAATTTTAATTGGATGAGAAATATTCCTCTATTAATGGAAGTAGACAGTAACTTAAAAGTGTGAAAAATCCAAGACTACGTCTCTCTTCATTTCTGCTTGCTGGACTTCTTGAATTTTAGTGAATTTTAGCCTTTATAAATTACATGCTTGGGCATCCTGGATGGTTAATAAAAGTAAGATAATGGAAACTGTATCTGTTGTAAGCTGATGACTTTTGAAACCTAGATCCCTGACGTTTACAAATTACTACACTCTTTTAATTTAAAATTCTAGTGGGATTTCCTGTTTTTGTTTTGTTTTGTTTTTTCCTAATCCTTGTGGCTTTGCTGTTTGCTGTGCCTTTTTCTGCAACTTCTATTTTAACCTTCTCTTCCTTTTTGTTGCTTTTCAAGAATGAATCCCCTTAGGAAGAGATGCCACTCAGGTGAAGTTCAAAAGCATTGCAACCAGCTTGTCTTGCTCAAAGCCAGTATTTTATAATAATTGAATGCAGCTAGCTAAGGGGGATAGGGTGGTAGTGAAAATATTCAAAAGTAAGTAGAACAAAAATTATTTCATGGTTATTTCTTCATATGATCCTAGAACTAATATGTCATTCAACATCTCCTCAACACTCTGATCTTTGATGTGTACCTTCTTTTAATAGTTAATAGTAGTGGTGCATTTACTACTATGTTTCAGGAAAAGGATAGCTCTAAAGCCTTTAAATATACAAGTGAGCAGTTAGGGTATCTAAAACTAGGGTATCTAAAACAGCCCAAATAAAATGAGTAAAGATGCTAGCATAAAAGTTAGTGGGTTCAGGAGGTAACATCATAATAACAGAATAATAGAGTTGGAAGGGACCTTGTAGGTCATTTAGTCCAACTCCCCACCCAAGCTGGAGACCCTACACCATTTTTGACAGATGGCAATCCAGTGTCTTCTTGAAAGCCTCCAATGATGAAGCTCCCACAACTTCTGAAAGCAAGCTGTTCCATTAATTGATTGTTCTCACTATCAGAAAATTTCTCCTTATTTCTAGGTTGAATCTCTCCTTGATCAGTTTCCATCCATTATTCCTTGTCTGGTCTTCAGGTGCTTTTGAAAATAGCTTGAACCCTCTCCTCTCTGTGGCAGCCCATCAAATATTGGAACACTGCTATCAGGTGTTTCTCTTCACTAGACTAGCCATGGCCAGTTCCCGTTCATCGTATGCTTTATCCTCCAGTCCCCTAATCATCTTTGTTGCTCTTTGCTGCACTCTTTCTAGAGTCTCAACATCTTTTTTTATAGTGTGGTGACCAAAACTGGTGATCAAAACTCATTTAGCCAATCTTGGCTGTTCTCAGAAGCTAAATGCAATCAGCCTTTGTTACCATTTGCCTGGTGTAGGGGAAAAAGAAGTAATATCCAGGAGGCAACTACAAATCTCTTCTCTAATGCTACAAGAAAATTGCCCAGATGCAGACATCAGGTGTATAAAAAAACATAGTTTTGCTTTTGTCCATTTTTGGCAATAAACCCTAAACATAATATTATCATAAGCATCCACCTGAACTTTGTAGGATTCAATTAATGTTTAACAACAACAACAAAAAAAACCTACATCAGTTTAGTAGCAGTATGTTATTTATGATTTGAAGTCATTTGAACCTTTAGCCCCCAAAAATAACTATGCCAAAATTCCTTTCAGCAAAAATAAAAAAATAAAAAATAGAGCTAGGAAAAAACACCTGATCTTGTGATGTTTTTAAATTATCTTTTTGGATTGGATCCTCAAATTGTGTCACTTCGAACCTATCTTTTGAAAGACTTTTTGGATGCACTCAAGCAGTTCTTGTCAAATCAAATCTCCAGTTTAGCGAGATTATCTGCAATGATGAGACAATTATATACTTTAACATATGACATAATGGCCTAACCAGGGGTGAAATGCTCCCGGATCGGATGGGATCACGCAATCTGGTAGCGATGGCGGCTGCTGGTTCGGAGGACCGGTAGCAAAAATCCCTGGCCCCGCCCCCCTGCCTCTGCTGAGCCGCACCATCTGCAGAGGGTTTTTGGTTTTTTTTACTTTTAAAAGCCAGTTTTGCTTCAACCGAAACAAGCCTTTAAAAGTAAAAAACAGCAGAACCTTACTTGTACTCTTACTTGTAGAAACATGTTTTCTACAAGTAAGAGTAGAGATTCTAAGGCACTTACCTGATTACTGATGAACGCATGGCTCTCTTTCCAGCCCGAAAGCAGTTTCAGTTTCAGCCAGACAGAATCAATTGCTCAGCTAATCTATTTCCTTGGTGATCAACTGCTGGCTGAGGAACTCTGGGATTTGAAGTCCACAATAAAATAAAATAAAATAAAATAATAAAATAAAATTTTTGTGCAGCTTTCTGAGATTTGGTGTGTTTCTGTAGTGTTTCACTCTAACTACACAAACACACAAAAACTCAGAAAGCTGTATGTGCCATATTGTGTGTATGTATGTGTTAGTTGTGTGTGTGTAAAGTGTGAAAGTTGGTTTTTGAGCTTTTTGTGGCTGTGTGAAGTGTGAAGTGCAGCTGCTTTTACACTGTGTGTGAGTCAGTTGTGTTGTGTTGTGTTGTGTTGTGTTGTTGTGTTGTGTTGTGTGTGTGTAAAGTGTGAAAGTTGGTTTTGAGCTTTTTGTGGCTATGTGAAGTGTGAAGTGCAGCTGCTTTTACATTGTGTGTGAGTCAGTTGTGTTGTGTTGTGTGTGTGTAAAGTGTGAAAGTTAATTTTTGGTACCTCTTATTGTTTTTTTATTATTATTTATTATTTATTTATTTTATTAGATTTCTAGACCGCCCTTCTCCCGAAGGACTCAGGGCGGTGTACAGCCAAGATAAAAATAAACAATATACAATTAAAAATAAATCAAAAAACTTATTATACAGTTAGGCCGATAAATTAAAATATATAATCTAAAAAAACCCCAATTTAAAACTTAAATAACAATTAAATTTAAAATCTAAACAATTTAAGAAAGCCCCGCGCGAACAAATAAATATGTTTTCAGTTCGCGGCGAAAGGTCCGAAGGTCAGATATTTGGCGTAAACCGGGGGGAAGTTCATTCCAGAGAGTAGGAGCCCCCACAGAGAAGGATCTTCCCCTGGGGGCCGCCAGCCGACATTGTTTAGCGGACGGCACCCTGAGAAGTCCCTCTCTGTGTAAGCGTATGGGTCGGTGGGAGGCATGAGGTAACAGCAGGCGGTCCCGTAAGTACCCAGGCCTCAAGCCATGGAGTGCTTTAAAGGTGGTAACCAGAACCTTGAAATGCACCCAAAAGGCAACAGGTAGCCAGTGCAGTCTGCGCAGGAGAGCTGTTACATGGGAGCTACGTGGAGCTCCCTCTATCATCTGCGCAGCTGCATTCTGGACTAACTGAAGCCTCCGAGTGCATCTCAAGGGGAGCCCCATGTAGAGAGCATTGCAATAATCCAGGCAAGAGGTAACGAGAGCATGAGTGACTATGCATAGGGCATCCCGATCAAGGAAGGGGCGCAACTGGCGAACCAGGCGAACCTGGTGAAAGGCTCTCCTGGAGACGGCCGCCAAATGATCTTCAAGCGACAGCCGTGCATCCAGGAGAACACCCAAGTTGCGCATTCCCTCCTTTGGGGCCAATAACTTGCCCCCAACAGTCAGCTGCGGCTGTATCGGGGTGCTGGCATCCACAGCCACTCGGTCTTAGAGGGATTGAGCTTGAGCCTGTTTCTCCCCATCCAGACCCGTACGGCCTCCAAACACCGGGACAGCACATCGACAGCTTCGTTGGGGTGGCCCGGGGTGGAAAAGTACAGCTGAGTATCATCAGCGTACAGCTGGTATCTCACCCCGAATCCACTAATGATCTCGCCCAACGGCTTCATATAGATGTTGAACAGGAGGGGCGAGAGAATCGACCCTGTGGCACCCCACAAGTAAGGTGCCTCACGGTCGACCTCTGCCCCCCTGTCAACACCGTCTGCGACCGGTCGGAGAGATAGGAGGAGAACCACCGATAAACGGTGCCTCCCACTCCCAACCCCCCCAACCGGCGCAGCAGGATACCATGGTCGATGGTATCAAAAGCCGCTGAGAGATCTAACAGGACCAGGGCAGAGGAATAACCCCTGTCTCTGGCCCTCCAGAGATCATCCACTAACGTGACCAAAGCTGTCTCCGTGCTGTATCCGGGTTGGAAGCCGGACTGGAACGGGTCTAGATAGACAGCTTCATCCAGGTACTGGGGTAGCTGCCATGCCACGGCACTCTCTACAACCTTCGCAATAAAGCGAAGGTTGGAGACCGGACGGTAATTACCTAAAATAGCTGGATCCAGGGAAGGCTTCTTGAGGAGAAGCCTTTATACTTTGTTTATTATTTTTATTATTTATTGTTATTGGCCACACCCACCAAGCCATCTGACCACCAAGCCACGCCCACCAATTAAGCCATGCCCACAGAACCGGTAGGGAAAATTTTTAGATTTCACCCCTGGGCCTAACCTACTGAAGACAGAGCCAATTGTTTGTACTGAACTCCAGTCTAAATATATTGGTGATAAAGTGAGAAACTAAAGCAATATATTAATTTCAATAATTAAAAATATATTAAATAATTAAAAATTATTGAAGTCACACCTATATTTTGTACAACTTATGCAGTATCTATAATGATCCTGTCTATTTTCCCCACAACAAATGGATTGGGTTGTGAGAGAAGAGCTGGCTCATAGCTGATTTCTATGCTTACATTTTAAATGACTGCCTATGATTAAATTTAGAGATTGGTGGCAATTTCATTTGATCTTCTGGCCAAAAGCCATGGTCTAAGAGCAAATGTGCTCCAATACTGGAGACCCAAATCCAATACCTGGTAAACCAAACATTGGATGTAATTGTGGGAAATAATGGGCAGTTTCCCTCTGTCTTTGTCCCTCCCATCTCTTGAATTGAGTCTTCAGTTTGAATGGATGACTGAAAATCAATTCATCCTGATGTTGCAAGTAACATTTTGATTTATTTGACCTAAATCAATGACTAACTTATTGAAGAACTACCAATACAGATCCAGGACACACGGGTTTTCCATCTAGCCCGCTGACCTCCCAATCAAGGCCTTATTTTACAACCCAGTTGCTCTCAAATATTTGGGTGTCAAATTGGACATCTGATTTACTTGTTCTTCTTTTCTTTTGTTCCCCTGGGTTTTGTTGTAAAAACACCCATTCATTTTATGACACTATAATTCATTTTTAAATATCCTTAAGCTGTCAGAACTCAGAAGTCTCTTCGCTCTTCTGTTCCCTCTTGTCTGCTGGCTGTTAGTTCAGTAGGTCATGAAGATGCCTCAGGGAGCTCACTAGGATATCTTCAGCTTTCCGCTTCTACTTTACCTGCCAATAAAAGGAACATAGCAGCTTAAGAGGAAGGGGAGAAAACCTTTGTCTTTTGAGGGTCACCAAAGTTTATATGTGAGCACTTTTAGTGAGCTGCAAATGTTTTTGTTTGAACAGATTTTATAACGAGGAGTAAAAAAAAAAACAGCAGGCAGATTAGTACAGTGTTTCATTTGCATTGATGGGTTTTTATGTTTTAAATGTTTAAATTTAATTTTGAAGCTTGTTGCTTCAAGATTCAAGGGTGAAGATGCCAACCCATTGTTTTCTACTTTTATTTTATGAGTTGTAACAATTGTAACAACAATAAACAGAATAATTCTGGATTCCTCTGTAAGATGTTAGTGATGCTCTAAGACACATCTGTGAGGATTATGGGTTGAAATCCACAAGATGGCATATACAGTGTTTCAGCCAAAGCACTGAAATCCCACCCATGGACTGTATTGCTTTCCCATTCTTTAACCCTAACTTAAAATAGAATAGAATAGAGTTTTTTTATTGGCCAAGTCTGATTGGACTCACAAGGAATTTGTCTTGGTACATACGCTCTCAGTGTACATAAAAGAAAAGATACATTGATCAAGAATCGTAAGGTACAACACAATGATAGTCATAGGGAAACAGTCAATATAAATCTTAAGAATACAAGCAACAAAGTTACAGTCATACAGTCATAAGTGGAGGAGATGGGTGATGGGAACAATGAGAAGACTAATAGTAGTGCAGATTTACTAATTAGTTTGACAGTGTTGAGGGAATTATTTGTTTAGCAGGAAAAACAAATTTAGCATTCAGGAAAAACTGTTCTTGTGTCTAGTTGTTCTGGTGTGCAGTGCCCTATAGCGTCGTTTTGAGGGTAGGAGTTGAAACAGTTTATATCCAGGATGTGAGGGGTCTATAAATATTTTCACAGCCCTCTTTTTGACTCGTGCAGTATACAGGTCCTCAATGGAAGGCAGGTTGGTAGTAATTTTTTTTTCTGCAGTTCTAATTATCCTCTGAAGTCTGTGTCTGTCTTGTTGAGTTGCAGAACCAAATCAGACAGTTATAGAGGTGCAAATGACAGACTCAATAATTCCTCTGTAGAACTGTAACAGCAGCTCCTTGGGCAGTTTGAGTTTTCTTAGTTGGTGCAGAAAGAATATTCTTTGCTGTGCTTTTTTGATGACATTTTTGATGTTAGCTGTCCATTTTAAAATGTTACGATATGGTAGAACCTAGAAATTTGAATGTCTCTACTGTTGATACTGTGTTGTATAGTATTGTAAGAGGTGGAAGTATGGAAGGGTTTCTTCTGAAGTCTACCACCATTTTTATGGTTTTGAGTGTGTTCAGTTCCAGATTGTTCCAATCGCACCACAAGGCTAGTTGTTCAACCTCCCATCTGTATGCGGATTCATCATTGTCTCAAATGAGACCGATGACTATTGTGTTATCTGTGAACTTCAGTAGTTTAACAGATGGATCTTATTCAGTTTTCCTTGAATATATTTGCTTATAAACACATTTTTTCTATTAAAAAGTTTGGAGTGCAGATAATTATAAGATTTTTTTTTTGATACAGTCTAAAAGAGTAATTGCAATAAACAATCAATCCCCTTTTCCTTTCATTCCTTTTCAGATGGTTGGAGCGGAATTATACTTTTAATGTTTCAAAAAGATAACACTTGATCAGAGAGAGGATGCAAGATTGGCTTGGAAACTGTCACAGACTATTGAAAATGAAGATCACGTGACCACAGCAGCAGCCTAGCAGCACATCAACAGCCAGTAATACTGAAGCAGCCACAACTTTCTCAAATTTAATTCCCTCAAAATAAAGGGTCCCCGATTTTGGATGCATTCTATAAGTTAGCCTATTTGAGGTAACTTGGTTCAAAAATTGTTGCGCTATGATGCACCATTTTGGCCAGGAATGATAATTAGAGTTTTAGTAATACATAGATGCAGCAGGATTTTTTCCCAATGCAGTTTAGAATCATAGACGGGAAAGAGTATGTAGGATCTTGAATTCAATGCACTTTCTCAGTGGAAGAATCTAAATAAAAAATCTCCCAAAAGACAGCTACATGAACTAAAGTACTGCACTGCTTGACTACTTGGGTTGTCCTTGAACAGTATCCAATGAAAAGAATAGATATCTGCAATTAACCATAATGACACCAGAATGATAAAATCTATAGTACGATACAACATCAGAAGTTCTGCTATTTAATATTTGTGTTGCAATGATGCGCACAAGACATTAAAGATGAAGTTTGCATTATGACATATAGTTCGTCACTCCGCCTCCTTTACCTTCACTGGTACCTCCCTTACCTTCACTGTAGACATCTGTGAATTAGCGGGGAGCCTACCACTCAAATGGGTCATCAGTCATGCTGCCAAATTACAGATGGGAGCAAAGAAAAAGATTAGCTGTCTGTTCTGCTATATTGTTGAGAGCATAGTCTTTATAAAAGAGATGGATAATGCAATATTAATTCAGATATATCTCACTTGCAACAGCATAACTTTAGATAATGGCATCAGTTGATAATCCAGAATTATTCTTTATCCAGTCAACATGCTGTGCCACTAATACCCAATACTATAAAAATATATGTTTCTCTTCCTCCATGTAGTTTCCATACTTTATCTAGTGCTAATATTTATTTGACTGTTTTGATGTTTTCATGGCTGTTGATTATTATAATCTATCCTATGAGTGTAGATACCTCCTGAAGAGCAATGTAGTGAATCTCCTAAATAAATAATGAGAGCAAAGTGTCTTACCATTTGTTTTAGGGTAGAATTAAGTTGTTGTTCTTATTATTATTCAGAAGAGTTCATGCATACAATTTCAGAGAGAAAGAACATTTTTCAAGAAACAGAGCTGGAGATATTGGCCCAACATTAAGTCATATACCTTTTATGTTTTTCTGATTTGGTGGAATATAAATTTAAACATAAAATATTCTTAGCACAGACCATTTCAGTAAATAGGACAGAAGCCAATTAAGTTTTGTTAAAATCAGTGAGATTTAAATAGGTCTAAATCTAACCCAATATAAAGTTCAAAATTTATTGTCTCTTAACTATAATTGTTGCAGCTTTAATTTTTTTAATTTTTTATTTTTTTTTTAGAAATGTTGCTCTTTATACCTGAAATTGAAGGAAGAATTTTGAAGTGGGAAAGAGTAACAGATCAAAAGTGTGTTTTACTACTTGGATAAAAACTTATGTTAAAATAGAGTATGCCATAAGAGGGATTTTGGATGCTGCAAAACAGTGATGGCTTTCAAATTTTTTACTACTGGTTCTGTGGGCGTGGTTTGGTGGGCGTGGCAGGGCAAGGATACTGTAAAATCTCCATTTCCTCCTGATCAGCTGGGACTTGAGAGGCAGAGAATAAATGGGGGCAGGGCTAGATAGAATTTTTACTACTGGTTCTCCAAACTATTCAAAATTTCTGCTACCGGTTCTCCAGAACTGGTCAGAACCTGCTGAAACCCACCTCTGCTGCAAAGGTTTTTTATTTCAACTGCTGTGAGAAAGGTGTGCATCAATATTTGCAAAGCATCAGGGCAACTTATTTAGCAAGATTTTGTTTAAAAGCTGTAATTAAGCAGAATACAGATTGTCATTAAACTGCATTCAGTGCAGAACAATACAGTATATCCTCCTTTGGCTTCATTTTTTAAAACCTCGATTTAAGATTTCCCTCTGCAGATTGGACATTATGTATTCCTTCCTTCTCAAAAAGGGGACATTTTGCCAATAATTCAGCCTTTCCACCAGTTTATGTTTTAAAAATAAAACCACAGGCACTTGCACAATTTAGATTTACCACCTGGTCATGTTCGTACTACAGATTCCTGCATCAGCTTAATATGTGGCAGAGGGGAACACAGTAAATTTCATGCTGGATTTTGAAAGAAGAGAATTTTTTTAAAACAATGGTACTATTTTATCAGTGCTTAATGTACACATTTTGGGAACTTCAATCATAAATAAATAAAATATGGGGAGCCCATTCATTCATTGCTGAGAAACATAAATCTGTCCCAATGTAAAAGTTCAGGTTTGATGCATTACAGGCTAGTCAGCCTTGAACCCTGTTTCAGAAGACTGAAAGCTGAGCTGAATGTCCAGTTGTGTCAAAAAGAAAAAAGAAAACCAACAGTGATGTTGGCTTTAGATTGATTAAAACAAGGGAACAAAGTTAAGCCTTATAATTGGCCCCTTTAAAGAAGTCAAGAGCTGCGAAGCAGATGGAGTGCAAAGCATTATTAACCTTACCCCATTTCAGAAGAGTTGCTATAGGCACAGAGCTTAATGAGGTGATAAAACTTGTTGGCTGTCTAATGTCATTGTCAGAAAGCCCACCATAACACTCAACCATCCCCTCATTTTTCATGTATGTAAGTGAAGATGCAACAATGTACATCAGTCTGCAACCATCCCAGAAGCAATGAAAAAGCCATCAGAATTCGAAGTTCATCCACCTGATTCAGTTCACCGCATCAAGTGGTTTTTTCCATTTTGATTTATGAATCTGGGTCCCTGGCATGATTTCATCAAAAGCTTTGGTGAATGAAAAACACCCTTCAAAGCTTCATTCAGCCTAAGAATATAAGGTAAGCTATGCCATTCCCAACTGTAAGAGTAGTGATAGCCACCAATTTAAATGGCTTTAAAAGTAATTAGAAAAGTAATTAGATTAGATTTATTAGCAACTTTATTTCTGACATTGGAGGGAATATATTACCAATGATGCTTACTAAAAATATTAACACAAGGTTACTCATTGTAGAAGAATCCAAAACCTCACTTTGGAGTAGTCACAGAAGCAATTCACTTCAGGAGAATAACAATAATTGGAGTAACATTAGAATAACAATAACAAAAATTGGAAAAACATCCACTAGGACTCCATGATCCCTCTCACAATCACCACTATTGAGCAAGGTACCACATATATCTGTGCATTTTGCTTTTCTTGCCTGAAAGTAAAACCTTACTTTTTCACTTTTTTACTTATTTAATCTTTTAAATAAGATTTTAATCTTTTTAAAATCTCTTATTTTAATCTTTTCTTAATTTGATATGGTTTGTCAATACTATATACTGGAAGAAAAACTATTTGTTTCTTTACCATGGATACATTTATTAAGTTTCATCTTTCCTGTTTAGTTTGGTATTGGCTTCTTTATTTAAGAAACCAGAACTCTGCTTTGATATGAGCACTTTTAAAATAACTTAATTGCAAGGCAGATGGTGAGAAGCTGAAAATCTGTGCGAAGGTGAAAAATTGCTAAAGGAATGTTTCTGCTACATAGGGAGAATTCCTTCTATTTGTAGGTGGCAGCTGCAGTTTTCATATCTGCGATTAGTCCTTAATATAGAAGGGGTAACATGGTGGAGCTGACAAAAACATGTCATCACAGCATGAGGAGCAGAACAAAGTGCCAGCATTTCCATCAAATCAATTCCTTTTCTTCAAAAATGCTCGGTAATAACCACTAGCAAATAACTTCAATCAGCAGGCTACATGCATGAGATATTCATATTGTAGAGGTTTTTTGAGGGGAAAATATGTTTGCTGCAGAAAACATATTATAGATACTTCCTAGATTGGAGCTTGATTTTAAAACATTTAATCCAGATGGAATATTTTCCTGAGGTTGACTATGTTTGCTTAGGAAAAGCATTCTGTTATTTAAAGTTGCATTCTGTTTGACCCTGTTTCCTGGCAGAGCAATGTTTAATTCAATAGACTACTGTAATGTATCTTTAAATGGTTTTGGCGGGAAACAAGCACGTTGCTGATTGGTTAAAGCCGCCGATAGAACTGTATATAAGGAGAGGTTTTTCCCCAGCCTGGCTGCTGGGTTCACCATATATTAAAGAGCTGTTGTCACTACCCTGGTCTCCAGCCTCGTTACTTCCCGAACTTAACACTGGCGACGAGGATGGGATCTCGAGGCTAAGAGCACCAGGAACGAGCTGAACGCACGGAGAACCGAACCCAGCAAACTCAGGGCAGAAACGCGGAGATGGCCAGCTACACTCCGCCCGCACCGTTTGACCCAGCCAGGGAGAAATGGGGAACGTACATGACCCGTTTCGAAAGCTTCCTAGAAGCAAACGAACTGCAAGGAGTTCAGACAACCGCAAAGGGCATATTTCCTGAGCCACTGCGGTCCGAGGTCATCGACATCGCGGAAGCCCTGGCAGAGCCAACGCCGGTACAATCGGTATCGTGGCAAACTCTGCAAAATCTATTGAAGAACCATTTCGCCAACACCGTCCAAATCGTCGGCGTTTTGAATTTGGAGGCGCAGACAGCAAGAGGGCGAATCCATCAGCGATTACATGGCCGCCCTGTGAAAAGCCTCCAAGGACTGTGGGTACCGAGACTTGGATGAGGAGCTGTTAGAGCAACTCATCCGTGGGGTCAGAGACATGCGTTTGCGGAGGCGGCTGCTATCAAAAAGCAATCTAACGCTGGCAAACGCTCTGGATGAAGCCAGAGCTCATGAGATGTCCACCCAAGCGGCGGAAACCCTGCAAAAGCCACTCACGCCAACGGCGAGCAAAATCAACCCGGTCCATAGTGAAGAAATCCAGACCGAATCAGGCGGCGAGGATGAGGAAGGAGTTTGCCTCACCGAGAGAAGGGGCAAAGAAGACCGGGATGAATGCGGAAGTTGCGGAGGGCAACACCAGCGTCAACGATGCAAGTTCAAGGACGCTACATGTCGGCGGTGCGAGAAGAAGCGGCACCTGGCTCAAGTCTGTCGAGCACCCCAACCTTCCGCGAAAATTCAAACCAACCAATCAGGCGCGGGATCGGCAAGGCGACCCGCGATTGGTCAAAACAAAAAGGGCGCGAACTCAAATCGAACGACCGTGATCATAGGCCGTGCAGCAACCCGCGTCGAGAAGAAAATCTTCACTAAACCGAAAATCGAAGGAGTGCCGTGCCGACTAGAAGTGGACACCGGGGTCAGCGATCACAATCATGTCCTGGGACACTTTTGCGAAAGCTTTGCCAAGAATCGCCAAACGCAAACTGCAAACACAACGGCTACGAGTGCACGACTACCAAGGGAATCGCATCCCTGTTCGAGGGACCACCTCCATCCGCGTCGAGTACGGACCACACAAGAAGACCCTGCCCATCACGATAGTCGAAGGGACCCTGCCAAGTCTGTTGGGACTAGACTGGTTCCGTGGCATTGGGCATGGGAGTGACTGGCATCTACAGAAGTGACTTTAACCTAAAAGACACACTCATGAACGAGTTCGAAGATGTCTTCAAGGACTGCCTGGGCAAGTACAAGGGGACCCCTATTTCCTTCAATTTAGACCCCAGGTAGCCCCATTAGGTTAAAGGCAAGGAGAGTCCTTTGCCCTTAAACCCAAGATTGACAAGGAGATAGACAAGCTCATCAGTCAGGGATTCTGGTGCCAGTCGATCACGCAAAGTGGGAGACGCCAATCGTCACCCAGTGAAACCAGATGGGTCAGTTAGAATCTGCGCTGACTACAAGGCGGCGTTAAACAAAGCCTTGCAGAAAAGCGCTTACCGGTCCCGTGGTGCAACACTTGCTGCACTCGCTGGGGCAAGGGCACGTCTTTGCCAAGTTAGATTTGGCTCAAGCCTATCAACAACTGCCCGTGAGCGCCAACACAGCGAAGCCCAGACAATTGTGACTCACAGAGGTGCTTTCAAGTGTACCCGGTTACAGTTTGGGGTGAGTGTGGCACCTGGTCTATTCAAAATTTAATGGAGCGACTTCTGCAAGGGCTCCCGGGGTAGTCCCTATTTCGATGATGTATTGGTATCAGCGAAAATTTAGAAGAATTGGGGAGCGTTTGAGAAAAGTTCTGGGCATTTTCCGGTCAGCGGTCTAAAGGTTAAAGTGAACAAATGCCAGATAGGGGTAGAATCCGTAGAGTTCTTGGGCTACAGAATAGACAAGGAGAATTCACCCACTGAAAGCAAGGTCAAGGCAATAAGAAAGGCTCCAGCGCCCAAAAACAAAACAGAGCTACAGGCATTCCTGGGTCTAGTGAATTTTCTGCGGTCTTTTTAAAAATAAGGCAACCGTTGCGAGCCGCTACATAAGTTACTGGGAAAGAATACTGCTTGGTCTTGGGGAAAGTCGGAAGCTAGGGCTTTCGAAGCAGTAAAAAACCTACTCTCGAGCGATAGCTTACTGGTTCAGTATCATAGCTCATTGCCATTGGTATTAGTCTGCGATGCTTCCCCTTACGGGGTGGGGGCTGTGCTCAGCCACAGGTTTCCAAATGGCACAGAAGCCCCAATAGCCTTCTACTCCAGAACGATGTCCTCGACAGAGAGGAACTATAGCCAGTTGGATAAGGAAGCGCTAGCTATTGTGTCAGGGGTAAAAAAGTTTCACGAGTACATTTTCGGTAGAGACTTTGAAATTGTGACAGACCATAGACCACTGTTAGGGATACTGGCTGGCGACCGCCCAACGCCTGTGGCACTGTCGCCACGATTGACCCGATGGACTATCTTCTTAGCCGCCTATTCCTACAAACTGCAGCATCGGCCGGGAAAAGAGTTGGGGCATGCGGACGCATTAAGCAGATGCCCACTACCAGGGCGATCGAGACCCCACTCCGGGACACCCATACTGTTAATTGACTCTCTGGACTCTGGCCCAGTCACATCTAAGGAGGTGGCTCGGGCATCATACCGGGACATTACTTTGAGAACTGTACTCGGTTGGGTACAAAGAGGGTGGCCCGCTGCGCCGGGCGAGCGTTTTAAGGAATTTGTAAAAAAACGTGGGGAACTGTCGGCTCAAGGGGGGTGCCTGCTATGGGGGGATAGAGTGGTGATCCCAGAAAAATTGAGGAAAAGGGTGTTGGACCTCCTCCACGAGGGTCACCCAGGGATCGTTAGGATGAAGGGTTTAGCGAGAAGCTATGTGTGGTGGCCCTTAATGGACTCAGAAATTGCTGAAAGGGTAGGGAAATGCCAGGCCTGCCAGGAGTCCAGACCGCTACCCCCAACGGCCCCGGTTCGGGAATGGGAGAAACCCCAGGGCCCCTGGTCTAGAATACACATTGATTTTGCCGGCCCCTTCCACGGCCAAACCTTCCTGGTCGTAGTAGATGCCTATTCCAAATGGCTGGAAATCATTCTCATGAGATCCATGACAGCCGAGGCCGTGATCTCAGTCCTAAGGCACCTATTTGTAACCCATGGGTTGCCCGACACGCTAGTGTCCGATAACGGCCCACAATTCACGGCAACCCAATTTGAAGAATACTTGGCAGAGGAGGGCATCCGACATGCCCTCTCGGCGCCTTTCCACCCTGCGACGAATGGCCTTGCAGAGCGTTCCGGCCGCGGCGCTAAAGAGGCATTGTCCAGACTTAAGCCAGGCGACTGGCAAACAAAATAAATATTTTCCTGGCAGTCCAACACAGAACCCCTGTGTCACAACCGCAGAAGCCCAGCCGAATTATTAATGGGCGAAGCTCAGGTGCCCCTAGACCGTCTAAATCCAAACTATACGCCGGAGGGTTACAAGGGGGAAATAGGAAAAACAAGAGAAATGGACATAGGCGACCGAGTGTGGGCACACAACTATGGTGAAGGCCCAACCTGGATAGCAGGACAAATCCTAAACAGAACAGGTCCCAAATCATACTTAGTAGAATTAAGGGACGGCCGAGTATGGAGGCGCCACATAGACCAAATACGAAAACGCATAGCTGAACAATCTGAATCAATAGAAACGGGCCCTGACTACACAATGTTTGATTCCACAGCTGACTCAAACCCGGAGAACTCGCAGGACTTAGCTGAAATTCCGGAGGTCCAGCGACGCCCACAGGTTCCAGTAGAAAACAGCAGGGACGACTCTGCTAATAATCCAGGGCCGGATGGCCTAGAGAAAGAGCTGAGAGGAGCAAACAGCCCCTCCGGTCAGCTCGACCCACTCCCAGGGAATGTACTGCGCAGGTCCGAAAGAGTCAGGAGACGCCCAGTCTATTTGCGTGATTACGTTGAAAAATAATATGTAAATATCATGTAAATATGGGTAAAGTGTTTTCTGGGGGGAAGGAGTGTAATGTATCTTTAAATGGTTTTGGCGGGAAACAAGCACGTTGCTGATTGGTTAAAGCCGCCGGTAGAACTGTATATAAGGAGAGGTTTTTCCCCAGCCTGGCTGCTGGGTTCACCATATATTAAAGAGCTGTTGTCACTACCCTGGTCTCCAGCCTCGTTACTTCCCGAACTTAACACCTACATATCACCCAGAGTGACTCCCTGAATCACTGGATAATTGTTTAACAACTATAAATTTTGGTTGGTATGCTCACATGACTCTAATGGATTCTATTTCAAAAGATCAATATTCAATTTTAATCAATATTCCAGATCAGTATCAATATTCCCAAATCTGCTAGGTTTCTTCAAGCCAATCTAGAAAATATAAGAAATGTGCCAATTTCAGGTATATTCCAAGGAGAAATCAAAAATATTTTTCTGCCTGAAGCACAAATTTAAAGATGTACTCCAAAAGTACAAGGCCAGACCAGTTAATTCTCAAATGTTTTCCCACTATGTTAGCAAGAACAGTTATAACAATTTCCCTAATCAACTTCTCTACTCTTTCTATTCAGTTTTGATGGAAATGTGAGCATGCATACAAGATCAAGTTACACTGATGGAAAGAAATACACTTCCTTTCACTACAGTTCCATTTCCAGTTATTTTTTTCCGAAAAAGATCTGATGTCTTTAAGAATAAAAGATAAATACAAGAAAACCAAACATTTCCCGCA
Source organism: Ahaetulla prasina (assembly GCF_028640845.1). Classification (NCBI taxonomy): domain Eukaryota; kingdom Metazoa; phylum Chordata; class Lepidosauria; order Squamata; family Colubridae; genus Ahaetulla; species Ahaetulla prasina. Next base: position 47,585,961 of record NC_080540.1, read on the forward strand.
GTAAGTCATAGGCCACTAAAATATTTATCCTGCAAAGGTATCTGTGTCTCACTCAAAATTTCTTAAAAAAACCCCAAAAAAACAGATTTACAATTATCACAACATAATATTTTGGATGTAAGGCGTTCACAGTAATTATAAAATACTTTTGCCACTGTAAATCTTCCAAACAGTTCATTAACTTTTTTAACAGTAACTGAGTTGGAAGGGACCTTGGAGGTCATCTAGTCCAACCCCCTGTTCACGCGGGAGACCTATACTAGGGATTTGAACCGCCAAACTGCCAACCTTTCTGATTGACAAGCTCAGTGTCTTAGCCATTAGTTGTATTCTCAGAATCCCTGTTAAGAGGCCCAATATTAGCAACCTCATTTTTACAGGCAGATAGTCCGTCAAGCAATAGTCCAGTCTTAGCCTAAGGCTATTCATCCAGCTAGCAGAGTAAGCAGGATCAGTTCTGATTAACACTTGACCAAAAACTGACTAGCAATTCCAGATTGTGGTCTAGACTTCAGAGTTTAAAAAATATCTCAGGCAAAGGCAAACTTCTGTAACATGCCAGGACACTGTGTGAACCTAGTCACCATAAATCAACCTTAAATCAGGAGCACCTTTACTTTTGCAATACAGATGTTTTATGTCTAAATCATATTTACAGTCTTACCTGTGTATATATCCATTGAGCTCAGTAGGATGTGTTTTAGAAAGGTAGCGTTATGCTATAGAAGGCTGAAGCCTCAGAAACATCTCTTTCTCAGTAAAGTTTGAATAAAGCTACTAGGCTCACAAAGTGCTGTCCCACTGATTTTGAACTTGAATCATAAAATTCAAGTGCCGGAGTGGTTAAAAGAACAAAGAATGTCATTTCACAGTCGAATTATCATTGCTAAACTTTCATGGTGCCATAACAAATATAAAAAGGATTTTTGTTTTTAACTCTTGGATTACATACGATACGGAGACATGAAGAAAACCTTTAATAGTCAGATAAAAGACCTTTGGTATCGTTACTGATCTAAGCTATCGCAGAGATAACTATTTCTTGCAGCGCAAACTATAATAAATAAAAAGCATGAAAGCTGCTGGGTGACTGAGCCAGTCCCTCCCTCTCAGCCCAACCTACCTCACAGGTGGTTGTTGTATGGACAATAGGAGGTAGGAGGATTAGGCACGTTCTTTGAGTGGACAAAAAATATATATAGGTAGTTTTCATATTACAATCAGTCAGTTGATGACCATATGAAGTTACAACTGCACTAAAAAAAGTTACTTATGGTGTGCCCTTTCTTTTTGATCTTCACAATGTTCCCATAATTAAATGACCAAAATACAGGCATTTGGCAACCAGTATGTCTTTATTTTTTTATTTATTTTATTTATTTTGTCACAACAATATATGTAAGTATCATACAAAAAGATTATATAGTATATAAACATATATATGAGTAAATATTAGGAGGTATAAGCATATATATATATATAAGAAGAAGAAAAAGAACCACAATAGGACAGGAACGGTAGGCACGTTTGTGCTCTTATGCACGCCCCTTATGGTCCTCTTAGGAATGGGGTGAGGTCAATAGTAGAAAGTTTTTGGTTAAAGCTTTTGGGATTATGGGAAGAGACCACAGAGTCAGGTAAAGTGTTCCAAGCACTGATGATTCTGTTACAGAAGTCATATTTTCTGCAATCTAGATTAAAGGGCCTCTGTGGCTCAGACTGGTAAGACAGTCTGTTATTAACAGCAGCTGCCTGCAATTACTGCAGGTTCAAGCCCCACCTGGCCCAAGGTTGACTTAGCCTTCCATCCTTTATAAGGTAGGTAAAAGGAGGACCCAGATTGTTGGGGGCAATAAGTTGACTTTGTATATAATATACAAATGGATGAAGACTATTGCTTGACATAGTGTAAGCCGCCCTGAGTCTTGGGAGAAGGGCGGGATATAAATGCAAATAATAAAAAATAAAATAATAATAATAATAATAAAAGCAGTTAACATTAAGCTTAAATCTATTGGTCGCTCTTGTATTATTGCAATTAAAGCTGAAGTAGTCTTTAACAGGAAGGACATCACAATAGATGATTCTGTGAGTTAAACTTAGATCTTGTCGAAGGCGACGGAGTTCCAAGTTTTCTAAGCCTAGGATTTCAAGTCTGGTGGGATAAGGTATTTTGTTGTTTTCAGAGGATGATGGTTATAGCACCCCAGGGTGATTTCATTGCTACATGCAACCTTCCCAGCTGGCTTCTATCATGCAAAGTCGATGGAGGATGTCAGATTCATGAAATGATTGCATGATATACTAAACAATAGAATAACAAAGTTGGAAAACACCATGGAGATCTTCTAGTCCAAGCCCCTGTTCAAGGAGAAGACCTTATACAATTCTGGACAAATGGCTGTCCAATATCTTCTTAAAAACCTCCAGTAATGAAGCATCCGTAACTTCTGGAGGCAAGCCAATTCAATGCAGGGCAACTAGGCAAAAGAAAAAAAAAAGGACATAAGATCAGGCATAATTTAATAACTTGCTTAGCGAGAAAGATTCTGGTCCCAATTGTGATCATAAATTAAGGACTACCTGTATATAAAAACAGAAGGGGAAATAAAAATCGATCAACTACTGCTATTCCCTTCAGTTTTTACTGAAGAGGGAGACTTACAAACTTCCATGAAACTTCATTTGAGTAGGCATGCTTGGAAGGGGAAGCTTAGCAAAAGAATATGAGACAGAGAATGCAATATTAAGAATGGCAATTTGTAATAAAATAATTGAACTGGGAGTAATATTTTGTATGCCCATGTACAGCAGCAAGAGGGAAAAACCTTTTTGGACTATGTCATTTTCTTTCTTTCTTTTCCCCCCTCAACAACAGCAAGCATTTTGATCCATGCATACATTATTTAACATTATAGAAAAGAAAGGATGTCAAGCTTCTACAGAAACATGATTGCATCTTAAGAACTCCTCCATAACTATAGGGATGTATTTGCTTGTAATCATTCATAGGTTTGTCTCCACATTTAATTAAATATTCATGAGATATTCAAATTGATTGTATCTTATTGTAGGACAAAGGAATACTAAGATCTACAGTGGACATATCAGTGATCCACCATTATGACTTTATATATATATATATATTGCAAAAGACTAAAGAGAAGGCAGTTAAGTGAAGATTGGTGCCTTGGTGTCACTATTGATCATAATGTCTCCCCAAATAATCATTTTGAGGCTATGCTCGAGCAGTTCATAAGTACTCCCTTGATAGTTCTCATAAGGCACCTAGACTAATAGTCAAAATTATTGCCATTCTGTGCAGAAGCATAACTATGAGTTGTGTAATGTCATGATGTACCTGTGGCAAGGATAAATGGGCAATTCTAATGGAGGGACTATTTAAAGATTTCCATGTGGGGAGAACCTGTGACCTTCCAGATATTGCTGATTACAAATTCCATCATATTGATAGCATGGGCAAGGATTGTGGAAGCTGTAATTTTGCATCAAGTTAGGATTAGGTACTCCATTTCTGTATAATTGAGACTAGGCTTCCTAGTCTCTAGTACACAGAAATGAAGAGTGGATTTTCACAGATTTAAGAATAACATGTGGACATGGATGTATGTGCATATGTGTGCATAGGTTTGTGAATCTACCTTTAGTCATATTTTTAAATTTTCACAAACAAATCAGGATATAATGCATATGTTTAAAATATGAAAATGTTATACCAAGTGAACAAAGTCAGGCTTATATGCATTTAAAGTTCAGTGCAATCACATGTAAAAATAGGAAATTATGTCCAATCATTTTACTACAATCAATTTAGGAATGGGATTCTTGGAATGGGAGTTGCAACCTCAACATAGTTAGATAGCATAAGATTTACTACCTTCATATTCAGTCTTTTCTATAAGATTAGGCTGTAAAATAGGATTCCCTTTTCCACTTCTACTCCCATAGAAACTTAGCAAGGTAAGTTATAGGCTGAGACAGAGATTCACCCAAAATCTTCAATGAACATCTACGGTTAAGTGTTGACGTCAACTCGAGATATCACTGATCTGACTACTATACTATACTGTAGTTCAGGAAAAGCCTGTTTTGTGAATAAAATGTCAATACTCATTGTGGCTCCCTACAGCTTTTAAATTGTACATAGCATATGGATAATAAAAAGAATCCTATTTAATCAAGTAATTACTTAATCATTGTTTTGCAATGTTTGATTTTCTTTCAGGTTAAGCAGTTCACCTTTGACATGAACTGACAGAGCAAAATAGATCCCTTATTACAGACTGCTACAGGGGGAACAATTGCCCCCTGTACATGGGATAGTGTTAGGCATTTTTTCAATACTCTGACCTTGAAAACCTCTTAACTCAAAAAGCATGTCAGGAGCATAAATGAGGTCGAGTCTTGAGTATCAGACAATTTTTGATAATCCTGTTTCTTAGTGTGCTTGAAGAAAAGGTGTCAAACTCAGTCCCAATTATCATTGCTTGAGGGATATGTAAGATCAAAAGGTCACTTTAAAGGCTGACAGAGTGATGTTAAGCCCTTGATAATGCAGTCATTCACAGGTAGAATTCCTCCAAATACAGAGACTTTTAGGAATATAGAGCCATTTGTAAATCCTTCACACTCCAGTTTTCTAGGATATCCTTCTATAAATTTGAACTCAGAAATGTCACTTATAAGGAATTAATATATACAGGACTGCATTGTTATACCATTCAGATAATAGTTCCTGGACAGGCAAAGACATTGAGTTTTATTTTATTTTATTTTTTTAAAGAAACAGCTCTCATTTCATTTACAAGAAGCTTGTCTAAGTGGAATCATCAAATGGATTTATAATAAACTGACACATGTTCAGATGTTTCTAATGCGATGATCATTTTCTACATTTCCATTAGCACAGCTACCAGCATGATAAATGATCTGGGGAAAGTGTAGTTTAAAACATCTGCAGGGTACCAAGTTGAGAAGTACTGAACTAGTAAAGAAAGAGCTATTTTAAATCACTAATTTTCAAGGTATAAAAATAATGAGCCATCCTGGGATACAAATCTTCCTATGTTATAATCACCTTGGTCTTTAATATAGATCCGATTCTTTGGTACAGTTGTCTACCTTATCTAACTGGTTAGTTTCAGTTAAGAGACTTTTCCTTCATAGTTTCAATGCTGTGAACAAAATAGGAAATTGATAAAATACCATATTTGGAATGCATGATACATCTTATTTTCACAAGAAAAATAATAGTATCTAAGGGAACAAAACGGACTATGGGATCTCTGAGTCATACCATCTAATGAAAGGGCAGGCTATCTGCTGCCCTTTTGGCTTACAGCCATCAACACTTTACCCACATGGGAATACAGATTTTTATATATTATTTCTAGCCTTTGTCCTGCTTGGTTGCAGATCTGCTTGTTTTTCAGTCCACCGGATTCAGTTCAGATTGTGAAGCCATCACTGCTTGATACAATTTAAAAGATTTGTTGCACACTGACTTAGAATTACGAGCGAGAGAAAGGGAGGGAGGGAGGGAGGGAGGGAGGGAGGGAGGGAAGGCGAGAGGGAGAGGGACAGAGGTGGGTTTCAGCAGGTTCTGACCAGTTCTGGAGAACTGGTAGCAGAAATTTTGAATAGTTTGGAAAACCGGTAGTAAAAATTCTGACTGGCCCTGCCCCGATCTATTCTCTTCCTCCCAAGTCCCATCTGATCAGGAGGAAATGAGGATTTTGCAGTATCCTTCCCCTGGATTGGGGAGGGAATGGAGATTTTACAGTATCCTTCCCCTGCCACACCCAGAAAGCCACACCCACCAAGCTACACCCACAGAACCGGTAATAAATAATTTTGAAACCCCACCACTGGAGAGGGAGAGGGAGGGAGGGAGGGAGGGAGAGAGAGAGAGAGAGAGAGAGAGAGAGAGAGAGAGAGAGAGAGAGAGAGAGAGAGAGAGAGAGAATGTGTCATTGCGATGTTTAAAGTTCTAGTCCTTTCAGGAATGAAGGGCAGGTTGGTGACTTTTGAGCCGGTCACCCTCTCTTAGTTATAGATTGTGAAGCTGAAAAAGCATTAATTTATTAATTTACCCAAGACCAGCATATTATGTTTATGGTCAATACACATCAGGGAAGATGACTTAATCCTGCAGTGGATTAATTTGGGCTAACTACTGCAATATGAAGAGCAACATTAAAGAGCCACGGTAGCACAGTGGTTAGAATGCAGTACCACAGGCTACTTCTGCTGACTGCCAGCTCACCAGGCTCAAGGTTGACTCAGCCTTCTATCCTTCCAAAGTCAGTAAAATAAGGACCCAGATTGTTAGGGACAATATGCTGACTCTGTAAACCATTTAGAGAGGGCTGTAAAAGCACTGTGAAGTGCTATATTTATGAGCACTTTAATTCAATGAAAATGATTGCAAAACCTGTATTAAATTTGACTTTTGGTTACAAACAATGGTTTTATAAAATTAGTAAAAGTATAAAAATATGTCCTAATTTAAAGTATGTAAAATTTTAAAAAGTTTTGAGGTAAGGAAAATCCATCATTTCCCAACCTCTCTTTACTTATGTTATTTCTGCTAATTGTTTCAGAACAGATTTTCCAATCCAGTTAGTTAATCCTAACAACCCTAACCATGGAGTTCAAACAGAATTCTTCCATTTTACCTGATATATCTAAAGAAAAACTAAGATTGTTAAACTCATAATCTCCCTAGATTGGTGGCGATCAATATCCATGACCCATTTGGTTTTGACTGGCATATATGGAAGATTGTGCTTGTAATATAAGAAGAATAAGAATATGTGAAACAAGAAAAACAAAGAAGGGTGTAATAAATCTGAATTAAGGTGGCTTTGATTTTTGTGAAGTGATGAATACATAAAAAGGTAAAGGTTCCCCTTGCACATACATGCTAGTTGTTCCCGACTCTAGGGGGAAGTGCTCGTCTCTGTTTCAAAGCCAAAGAGCCAGCACTGTCTGAAGACATCTCTGTGGTCATGTGGCTGGCATGACTCAATGCCAAAGGCGCATGGAACGCTGTTACCTTCCCACCAAAGGTGGTTACTATTTTTTCTACTTGCATTTTTTACGTGCTTTCAGACTGCTAGGTTGGCAGAAGCTGGGACAAGTAACAGGAGCTCACTAAGGAATCAAACCGCTAAACTGCTGACCTTTCAATCAACAAGCTCAGCATCTTAGCCCCTGAGCCACCCCGTCCCTCATGATGAAGTAAATGTATAGTGGTTTTTTCTTGTTATTGCTGTTTTTAATAAAAGGACTAAATTGTATAGCAGAAAGCATGCAGAGGTATCATTTAGGCTTTCAGGGTGTTTAAGACATTAAGGTAAAGGTAAAAGTTCCCCTAGCACATATGTGCTAGTCGTTGCCGACTTTAGGGGGAGGTGCTCATCTCTGTTTCAAAGCCGAAGAGCCAGTGCTGTCCGAAGACTTCTCTGTGGTCATGTGGCTGGCATGACTCAACACCAAAAGTGCACGGAATGCTGTTACCTTCCCACCAAAGGTGATCCCTATTTTTTCTACTTGCATTTTTACATGCTTTTGAAATTGCTAGGTTGGTAGAAGCTGGGACAAGTAACGGGAGCTCACCTCGTTACATGGCAGCACTAGGGATTCGAACTGCCGAACTGCTGATCTTTCAATTGACAAGCTCAATGTCCTAGCTCCTGAGCCACCATGTCCCTCTTTTTAAGACATTAGGAAACAATAAATTGGTATTGAATGGATAATGGAAAAACTGGACACTTACTTTGGGGAGAGTTGCACCACATTCTGAAATATTATGATCCAGGAGAAAATGTATTCTGTTAGAACACAGGTGGGAATGAAATGAGAGAATGCAAAAAAAACCAAAAAACCAAAAAAGGATTGAACCACTTGGAGACCTCAGAATAAATTAAATTAATTGCCTAGGGGAAAAAATGAACATCTTGAATGCATGGCTTAAGTCTATTAATGCAAATACTGTACATAGTAAAGGAATGAATATAAAAGCTTTAACAGGATGATTGATTTGATAATCTATGTTGAATGACCAAGAAAATTAGTTAAGGCTCTATGGATGATAAGAGATTCTCAGTGTGGGATAGACCATTTCTTGGCAGTATCAAGAGTGGGTATTAGGGAAACAAATGCGCATGGAAAAAAAAGCAAGAAGCAAGAGCACTCTGAGTGAAAATAGGAAGAGAAACTACAAGTCCTGTGCAAACCAAATATTGGAAGAAAGGCTGATGGGATAGGTTGTAATCCAATACAATTTGACTGTGAGCCTTTAAACAAGGCAGCTATATTTGGTATAGATATTTTCTCCTGCACAGCTCTGCTGATAATTTAACTTTTTTTTTCTTCCTGACCTACAAAATAGTGAGCATGATAAAAGCTATTCACCAAGAGTTCTTCAAGAACAATGTAACTCCCTATGTAAACTTTTTCTTTGTCTCAGCTACAGCTGCAGAATATGTCCATGTATTGTACTCACAGAGACTACATTATGCATCCTTAATGGAATTCTGTACAGGTTTTTCAATGCAGCATGAGATTCATCATTAACCTGGACAGCTTGGATATCCATAGCTTGTATCTGATTAGCTGCTTTGATATAATAGAGCTACCTCATTGTGCACAAGAAAGGCAATGAGAAATTTCAGCTCACTTTCAGATTAAAACAAATGTAACTGCTTTCCTGGAGTTTCCAGATTTCTTCCAACCAATTTATTCATGTACTCATCTGGTTTTTTAAAGTCAGTTTTGTAAGGAATCATACCTTACAACTGCAGCTCCGTTATATGAATACTATTGATATTAATTAATTTATTTATTTTATTTATTTTATTTAATTTTTATACCGCCCTTCTCCCGAAGGACTCAGGGCGGTGTACAGGCATAATAAAACCGACAATATAATATACAAGTTTAAAATACAATTTAAAAAACTTATTTAAATTAGCCCAATGATTAAAATTTACCATACTAAAACCCCGTTTAAAATTAATAAAATTAACATTAAAATCCCAATTTAAGAATTTTACTCAAATTTTTTAACACATACAACAGCCATAAGGCAAGCAGGTGACACGAAGTAGCAAAGTTTGCAAATTTTAAATACGTAATAAAGAAGAGTCAAGAATAAACAGAATATCGTACAAAAGAGAATAAGGAAAACCAACACAATCCCAAATATCTTTATCACTTCCTAGTTTTGGATCTCAGAACTCTGGGTTCAGCCTGACCCAACTCCAGGGCCGCAACAGCGGCAGCCGCTTCAGCCCCATGATCTATAACCTCCCCTTCTTCAATTCCTGGGTCATCTGATTCCAGGAAGGCTTTGTGTTCCTCCACATAGGCCGTAGCCTCCGCAATTGTACTGATTTTTTTCGTAATGCCCTCCCGGAAAATCATCAATCCTCTGGCATCAGCCATCTGAAGCCCACTCCTTCTGGTACAATTTGCTTGACAAAAATAATATTTCTTTCTTTTTCACGTACCTGTCTGGGAATCTGCCTCAGAATGGCTATCTCCTGCCCCTGTAAATCAGTGCCCCACTCCTATGTTTTCTAAGAATTTCATCTCGTCTCTCTTCTCACAAATTTGACATGAACCTCTCTGGGAACTGCATGCGTGCATATTGCGAATTAACTCTATAAACTCGATCCACATCCCAATTCATGAAATCAACACCTCTCCCAAGAAATTCTCCCAACAATTTAGTCACAACATCTCTCAAGTCTTCTTGGTCCACTTCTTCCAAATTTTGAAACCTAAGGAAATAAGACATTTTATCCATCTGTAGTCCAAGCACAGCATTGCCTGTCGTCTCCTCTCTTTTCTGCACTGCCCGCATCTCACCCTCCAAACCTTCCACTTTCTGCTTGTTTTCTGCTGAGACTTGTTGAGTATCCTTTAAATCCTTTTGGATAGTCACAATTTCTGCTCTTATTTCCGTTTGGCCTCTTTGCAAATCATCCAGTTTCTTGTCCATATTGGATAACTTTTCCAAAATTCTCTCCATCTCTCCAGCAGTTGGTCTCTGACCTTTTACCATTTGGAAAAAAAAAAAAATTCAAAATCCTCAGGCAAGCACAGTATCCTTGTAATTTCCTCCGGATCCACCAGGGGGCACTCACAGGAGCAACGAGTCCAGAGTACAGTTAGTCAACCAGGAAGCCGAAGGGAAGTGATGTCATCAAAATTCTCATAGTGAAGGCGGAAGCTGGACGCCACCACTGTTCCCCAGAAGGAGGGGCCTCAAACCTTCCCTCCTAAATTTCTCCATCACCTCTTCTCTCCAGAGCTCCACAAAACCGTAATCTTCTTATTTTAAGTTCTCCTCTCTCCAGAATAACTCGTGCTCCTTCCAACCGCAGGGGAGAAAACCCCCGCACTCGGAGCAGTCCACTCACGCCACCGATATTCCTTCCTTCTCCTCCTCAATTCTTCTCCGTTCCCTGTTCACCACCAGGCTGCTGCAGTTATAAATCCAATGCCCCGGTGTCACCGGGCACAGCGGCCCAGGCGACGACCAAAATAATGGCCGCGGCCTGTGGCCTCCGAACCCCGCCGAGCCTAGGACGCGCCAGCATCGGTCCCCACAGTCCTGTATGTCGGCTGGGAGACCCCTGGCGAGCCGTCCGTGCGGCAGGTGTCCTTTTCGGAACACCTGGCCCCTGGGGGCCTCGGCGGCGGCCGGATTCGGGCGCTGGAGGCAGGAGAAGCCTTCCAGACGTCCGTTGCCGCTGGATACCGGAAGTCGTCTTAGATAAGAAAAATGAAAATTTACCATACCTGATATGTATTTGTATAAACCTTTTTTGACTAATAAAAACTTTTTGAACAGAAAAAAAAAAAAAAAAAATCCCAATTTAAGCCAGCCCCGCGCGGATAAAAAGATGGGTCTTGAGTTCGCGATGAAATGTCCGAAGGTCAGGTATTTGGCGTAAACCCGGGGGAAGCTTGTTCCAGAATGTGGGAGCCCCCACAGAGAAGGCCCTTCCCCTGGGGGCCACCAGCCGACATTGTTTGGCGGACGGCACCCTGAGAAGTCCCTCTCTATGGGAGCGTACGGGTCTGTGGGAGGCGTGTGGTAACAGCAGGCGGTCCCGTAAGTACCCAGGTCCTAAGCCATGGAGCGCTTTAAAGGTCATAACCAACACCTTAAAGTGCACCCGGAAGGCCACAGGCAGCCAGTGCAGGCTGCGCAGGAGCGGTGTTACATGGGAGCTACGCGTAGCTCCCTCTATAACCCGCGCAGCTGCATTCTGGACTAACTGAAGCCTCCGAGCGCACTTCAAGGGGAGCCCCATGTAGAGAGCATTACAGTAATCCAAGCGAGAGGTAACGAGCGCATGAGTGACTGTGCATAAGGCATCCCGATCAAGGAAGGGGCGCAACTGCCGAACCAGGCGAACCTGGTGGAAGGCCCTCCTGGAGACAGCCGTCAAATGATCTTCAAACGACAGCCGATCGTCCAGGAGGACACCCAAGTTGCGCACCCTATCCTTTGGGGCCAGTAACTCGCCTCCAACAGCCAGCCGCGGCTGCAGCTGACTGTATCGGGGTGCCGGCATCCACAGCCACTCCGTCTTGGAGGGATTAAGCTTGAGCCTGTTTCTCCCCATCCAGACCCGTACAGCCTCCAAACACCGGGACAGCACTTCAACAACAATTGTATGGCAGCATTACAAGTGTAGGAGAAAGGTGGGTCAGGAGCAATTCCCAATGGCCCTGGCTTCACTCAGCCTCATCACAGTCTGACTCCGTTGCCAGCTCTGTAGGCTGCTGACGGACCACAACAACACTAGGCATTTTTCAACCATTCAGTGCTCTCTGTGACCTGATCAGAGATCCCTCCATCTGCCTAATGTAATTTCAACCAGGGCTTTCAATCCCCACCATAAGTCCTTAGCATGACCACACTACTTCCCTCCCCCCCAAAGTAAGACGTTGTCAATTTAAACCTGGGTGTCAAATTTATGACCCGTGAGCTGGAGGCATCACCCGCTGGCCACCCACACCCCCATTTTAGCAAAGGGGGGAAAAGTTGGGATACGTCACGTGACAACAACAGGATGATGTGAGTTTGACACTCCTGGTTTAAACAAAACAAAAATGCACAGTGAAATGATTGGCTGAAACAGAGGCCTCTTGGCTTTAGCAAGGTGAGCTGAACAAGAAGGAAACAAATGAAGAAAATCAGAAAGCTATCATTTTCAAAAGCCCAGCATTTACAGTGAGAGTTGTGGCCTTGTGTTTTCTCTTTCCAGAGTTGAATCAGAAGCTACTTGGCTGAACTACAAAATCATCACCATAGTTGTGTGATGCTGATGCTAAATTGGGGACTATATATTGGTATACTGTTGACTTACAATAGTTCACTTAGTGACTGATGAGCAAAGTCAATGGGGAAGCCAGATTCACTTAATAACCATGTTACTAACTTATCAACTGCACTGATTCACTTAACAACTGAGACAAGAAATAGGAATAGCACTTAGACTTATATACTGCTTCACAGTGCTTTACAGCCTTTTCTAAGCGGTCTACAAGTTATTGCCCGCGACAATCTGGTTCCTCATTTTATCAACCTCGGAAGGATGGAAGGCTGAGAATTCCCACTTTGAGTCACTGAGAATCGAACTGCCAAACTGGAGGCAGCCAGTAGTCAGCAGAAATAGCTTGCAGTGGTTAGTAAGTTCTAAACACTGCGCCACTGCAGTGGTTTTACAAAACATGGTAAAATGGGGCAAAACTTACTTAACAAATGTCTCACTTAACAACAGAAATTTTGGGCTCATTTGTGGTTGCAATTTGAGGACTACCTGTTTATAATCCCCAAAGAATTACTGCTTGCTTAGCAACCATTCAAAACTATAATGGGACCCTGAAAAGGGACTTAAAACCTAAATTTAAAGTTCTGGTGGTGGTTCCTCCCCCATGATCATGTGACTGCATTTTGGTTCTCAGCAACCAGCCTGTATTTATAGCTGTTTGCAGCATCTCATAGTCATGTGACCATAATTTAAATTTTATTTATATATTTATTTATTTTTGCTGGAAACTGGCATTTACTTCCAGTTTCTAGAACCAAATGTTCATTGTGAACAATTGATTCACTTAATGACCACTGTATTTGCTTAATGATCACCATAGAAAAGATTGTAAAATACATCACTGTCATATGATGACCACCATAATGACCAGCATGGCTACAACTGTAATTCCAGGCTCAGTTGTGGTCATAAGTCAAAGACTACCTGTAAATGTAATCTATGAAGGACGCACATTTTTTAAACCAGACTTTTCTAATGTCCATCATTGTGTAACCATAAATTATTTCTAAATATGTAACCAGGCTCCCTTATGTTTAATAAGCAGGTATATCTGCAGATGGAATGGATATCCTTCAAGATCTATTATTACTCTAGATTTATGTTGAAATAAAAGATAAAAACAAAAGCAAGCATCAGCAACAGTTTGCAGAGTTTCAAAAACTGACGTCAGTGATAGTTTGCAAAGTTGAAAAAGAAGGCAGAAAGCATGGAGAAAATAAATATAACTCCTAGTTTGCACTATGTGAATAATAAATCATTTAATGTGGCTGATCTAGGAAGAAAATGTGACCCACTGGTTATTGGATTTTATATTTGCATTAATTGAGCAGAAAAATGAAGATTAAGAGAGTTTCAGATGGATTCCTCTATTACGACAGAGTAGCTAACCTCACATTTGCTACGATTTCTTCTTTCCAGGACATAATTTGTATTTTTGGTATTTCTGGCAATTCAGATTAGTTATCTATATTATATGCCATTCAGCAAAGTATGTAGCGGATTCAAAATATTATGATAGGACAATTTCACACACATAATTTGAGTTATGATTTTCCCCTGAGTTCAATTATAGAAGTTTGATGTGCTCTCAATGAAGGGTCTTTGGTACACAGAATTAAATTATACTGACTGGTTTCCGCTTTTTCTGGAATCTTTTGATTGCTACTGCTGATATGGGAGGAATAATGTTAATAAATTAATTATTAGAATACATATCACCTTAAGAAATATGCACACACTATTAATGGCAATATGTATTGGGTTATATGTATGTTAATACATAGCTAAAATAGAAGTTAAGGTGATTTAAGGTTATCGGCATTTAGCCAGTATATAGGAGAAACCATTAATCTTCTTTTGCCTTCTTCTCACATTCTCTGCAAAAGATTCCTTGATGAACAAAAATTTGCATGGAAATCATAGTAGTAGTCCAAACGAAAATGACAAATCTTTCAGAGGCCAATTATAGTAAGAGAGAGAGAGAGAGAGAGAGAGAGAGAGAGAGAGAGAGAGAGAGAGAGAGAGAGAGAGAGAGAGAGATGTTATCTATCTATATCATCTAGGTCTATATCTATCAATCTATATCTCTATCTAGCTGCTGATACAGTTCTATAGAGGAACTATTGTGTCTGTCATCTGCACTTCTATAACTGTCTGGTTTGGTTCTGCAATCCAACAAGACAGACACAGACTTCAGAGAATAATTAGAACTGCAGAAAAAGCAATTGCTACCAAAGTGCCTTCCATTGAGGAGCTGTATACTGCATGAGTCAAAAAGAGGGCTTACAGACTCCTCACATCCTGGACATAAACTTTTTCAACTCCTACCCTCAAAATGACGCTATCGAGCACTGTACACAAGAACAACTAGACACAAGAACAGTTTTTTCCCGAATGCCATCACTCTGCTAAACAAATAATTCCCTCAACACTGTCAGATTAGTTATTAAGTCTGCATTACTATTAACCTCTCATTGTTCCTATCACCCATCTCCTCCCACTTGTGACTGCATGACTGTAACTTTGTTACTTGTATCCTTTCGATTTATCTTTATATTGATTGTTTCCTAGTATGATTTGATTTCTTATTGTACCGTATAACTGTCACTGGGTGTTGTGCACCTGAGGGAATAATTTCTTAATTTAGGTGAGATGGGTAGTATAGAAATATAATAAACAAACAAATATTTAAGGTAAGGAACACGAAGACTGATATATAAGTCTTATGCTTAATGAAGTCCTCAAAACAACGTGAATTCATTCACATTCCTCCGAAAACTGTGTTGTTTCTTTGTGTCATATAAAATATGTGGGTATGTGAATATTTATTTATTTATTTATTTATTTATTTTGTCTTTTTTATGTAGTGTATATTGGAGGTGGTGACTCTTTGAGAGCTGTATGCGATGACATTTCATTTTAATGTATGCCAATTAGTGTACATTCAAAGTGACAATAAAGTTGTTCTAAGTCTAAATTCTAAACTAAAAAGAAAAAGAAAACTCCTGGTCCAACCCTTGTCCATTTGCATTATCATCCCACTCCCTTATGGTCCTTGATTTGCCAATGAGCAAGGAAGCAAGCAAGCAAGCAAAGAAACCAACATGGCCCCTGGCTACTTAAAACTTGCTCACAATGGAGTTAGTTTGACAGAACACAACTGGGGGCATCTAAAAACAATACCTCAGTGTACAATGTTTAGTGGGTCACCTTCACCCAATCATCTTTGAGGGTTGTGATTGGAAAAAAAGAAGAACCACCCAGGACAGGGTAAGCTGAGCATAAGACATGAGGCATCCAAAGAAACTCTACAATTACTGTACTAATTTCTTTGGATGTGGAGGGTTAGCAAGATCTTGTTTTCTGTTCACATATACAGCAGAAACTGGAGACTAGCCAAAAGAAGTCTGATGGGAGGCTAAAAAGGATTTGTTTTTGTGGATTAATATCTCCTCTACTTCTAAAAGATTAAGCAAACAACAAGTCTAACTCTTAATTAAAATGCCTTTCTCTAATGCTATATTCAACAACTAAGGGGAGGGCATTGTGTTATATGAAACGTTAGTTATATATCTTCATTAAAATTATCTAATTACAAGCACTTTCAAGTGCTATTAGGTTTAATTAATTTTAATTAAATCTCCCTCCAAATAAGAGGTCACTATAACTTTACAAAAGTTACTATTTTCATAATGAACTTTGGTATGGTTTTTTAAAGAACAATTCTTTAAAAAGAATAGTAGACAGCTACTAATGAAATATTGGCATTGATTAAAACAATACTGCTCTAAAATCAGAATATTTACATGGAAAACACCTCCCAAGTGTTCTCTTTCAACATATGAATGCAATTTCAATAATTTTAGTTATTTAAAATGGAAAATGGATTTGTTGTATGCTTGTTGAAAATAAAGCTAGAGAAATGAATCAACTTCCATTCCCAAAAAGACAGAAAATACTTTGCTTTAGAACTATATTACTCAACAGTCTAAAACAACCTATATTTTTATATATTGTGTTGAGATCTCAATATTTATAGTTTCTACAATAAAATTAAACCCATAAAAAATCAGTAGGATCAATTAGATACCTATAATAAGTGGGTCCTTGTGTTGTTTATTTGGGGAAGACCAAATGTATAAATAAGCAAGATTTATTTATTTCTTTGTAGACTTTAAGAAGTACATAATAAAGATGGTCTAAGGTCAGAGAACATATTTACTTGCCAAGATTGCTTTTTAGCCTGGATTACTATGTTTTATTTTCATGATTTTTAAAAACTATTTCAATGTAAACCACTTAGAATAGCAATAGAAGTTTACAGAGTCAGCCTATTGCCCCCAACAATCTGGGTCCTCATTTTACCAACCTTGGAAGGATGGGAGGCTGAGTCAACCTTGAGCTGGTGAAACTGCCAAAATGCAGACAGCCGGCAGTCAGCAGAAGTAGCCTGCAGTATTGCAATCTAACCACTGCACCACCATGGCTCCTAATATATATACATTATCCAGAAATATTTCCCAAAGGGATCAATATCACAAACACCAAGGATGGATGGAACTATTCAAGGGTCATATCTGCGTGTTGAGGAACAAAAGGGTCAATGAGCTGAAGAGTTTGAGGAGTCCTGAGCTAGAAAAACATTTCATTTCAGGTTAGCATTAGTCATCATTTCCATAAGAAATTTTGAATCACGCACACAAAAAAACCCCACATTTCAGCAAAGCTGAACAGTGATTCTGATTTTTTTCTCCTTGAAATTCCATAATCATTAATTATATGTATAAATTGAGTTTTCTGATAGATGAACATTTTCCCTCTCTCTTAAATACACACACACATAATACTTTTGACCAGAGGTGGGATTCACATACTGTAGCAACTGGTTCACCCAGCACCGGAAATGTAAGCATTTTGTGATGCCGCATCTGCGCATGCGTGCGGCATCACAAAACATGGCGATTCGCTCATGCACCCCATCCACACATGCCTGCGATGTCAAACAACATGGCAATTCACTCACACCCGCCCTCCGCACATGCATGTGGTATCAAAAACATAGCAATATAGGATGGGATTGCACCCAGGTGGGTGGGCGGGTAGGTCACCACTACCGGTTCATGCGAACTGGTCCGAACCGGCTAAATAACACCTCTGCTTTTGACCATATAGTCTCTTCTTTCCTTTCTTAATTCTCCAATCTATGTCCCCCTAATTAGCAGTTATCTGCTTCTTTGTGCTTTTCATCTGGATGGGATAGAAAGTAACCAACTGCCCCTCTGATTGTATTACTGGTGACAGCTTCTGCCTTGCTACAGTTGGTACATAACATTAAACATGTATATTAACTTTTTATTTCCCCAAGCAATCGAAGTTGTATTCTCTTGATGGCTCTTTTAAAGAAAAACATATAGCTTCCATGTGCATAAGATGAACTCTAATGATGTCTGTCTCCATTTATTTATTTATTTAAGCATTCAAATCTGCTCTTCAAGCAAAGAGCCTCCCTGAGCATAAAATCAATAGAAACAGCGCAATCTGTGCCGGCAGGCTTACAATCTCAACCTGTTAAAAATATATCAAGTGTGCTTTTTAAAAAACAAAACAAAAAAAATGTGCAGTTTTGCAAAGAAAAATGAAACCAAAACCCTTACAAATTAGCATATTTTGCAAACATCAGCTCCATCTACTTACTTTATTCTAATGCCAAAGTTTGAAATATGTGCATTAATCCTGGCTGGTTTTCCAGTGAGAAAGACCAAGTGAGGAAGACCAGTGAGGAAGACCAAATTGTTCAAGACCAAGGCTTGGACAACCTTGAACTACGCTGACCTAAGCATAGTACAGAAAATTATCTGCTGCAACATCCTACTTGTCAATGACTACTTCAGCTTCAACCTCAATAATACATGGGCAAACAATAGATACAAACTCAATGTAAACTGCTCCGAACTTGATTGCAGAAAATATGACTTCAGCAATAGAGTGGTCAATGACTGGAATGCTCTACCTGACTCCGTTGTTACTTCCTCAAACCCGCATAGCTTCAACCTTAAACTGACTACTGTGGACCTCACCCCATTCCTAAGAGATCTGTAAGGGGACGTGCATAAGTGTAGCAGCGTGCCTACTGTCCCTGTCCTACTGTCCCCATTTATTTGTACTCATTTCATGTGCTCATGTCCATGTTTATACTTATACCTGCTATCTTGCACATGTTTGACAAACTAACCAAATAAAATAAATAAGTGTAAGGATTGTTAGTCTCTCATTTTTCCTTCATTTTTTTCCACCCGTCTTTTCTCTCAATTTGAAGAGCGATGTGCAGCAATGGTATGTATGAAACTTGGTGTTTTCAAGTCTGTTGCATACTGAGAAACAGGTCATTCCATTTACACACAGGAAATGCTGTCCTGCAGATTACGGGAGAGTCCTTTTTCTTCTGCATGCATGTTTTTCTATAGATGGGACATTCAAATCCATAGGGTTTGATAAAGCATGGCTATCCCAGCTGCTTGGAAAAACTGAAATTGAGTCCTCAAGGCAAAAGGAAAAAAAAAGTTTTTCAAGCAACACCATGGGTGTTCTGTACATCTTAAAACTCAGTCCTTATTCAAAAAGTCAGTTATGGTTCTAGTGTCTTCATTTGCCTGTTATAATCATTGGAGAAGAAAGAAGTAAAATTAAAAAAATGCAAATATATTTATTTATTCAAAGAAATCCCTCGATCATCTTTAAATTAAGAGAACTCTTCTTTTCCCTTCAGTTTCTCTCAAGCTCTGTTCAGGCCCCTCCCTGCAGAAGTTTAGAATGTCCAGATAATTGCAGGTAACGAGAAGCAGAGTTTTTCACAATCCCCTCTTAATTCGGCTACCAAAATTAGTCCAACTGTCAAAATCCGAACTGGATTTTTACATCCTCATTTGTCAAATGTTTAACTTCAGGATTTCTTTCTTTCTTTCTTTCTTTCTTTCTTTCTTTCTTTCTTTCTTTCTTTCTTTCTTTCTTTCTTTCTTTCTTTCTTTCCTTCCTTCCTTCCTTCCTTCCTCCCTCCCTCCCTCCTCTTCTTTCTTTCTTTCTTTCTTTCTTTCTTTCTTTCTTTCTTTCTTTCTTTCTTTCTTTCTCATGAATTAATTCACATGAAAATTTATGCAATTTTCCACAATGTATTCATTTGTTATATGTCTCGTATTTGGCAACTGTCCATTTGAAAAGTTGAATTTTCATTTATGCATTGGTTTGAAAGGGTTGACGGATATAGCTTCTCATTCAGATATATGCCAAAATTCTCCTCCATCCTTAATTGCAATTCCAAATTTAGGCATCCTTATCTGTTTTGATTCACAAGGGTGATAAAAGGTAAAAGAAGATGCCACTATGTCTGTCAAATACAGGCTCCAAGTCTCAGAGAGGATCATTAACTGCTCTAGTTGTTAATGGAGAGATAAGAGATGTGCAGAGATGTATAAGCTCTGATAAATTTATTGAAGTCCAGTTAGAAATGAACAGACAGAACAATTTTATGTTTTAAAATAAGCTAAGATTTTGTAAATGTTTATTTTATTGCAGTGCCTTTGCTTTGTTAACATAGAATTATCATCATAATAAATATGGCAGGCTTAGGCAACTTTGTACAGATTTTATATATCATTCTTTTTTTGCACCCACAGAATCAAGGGGTAAGAATACACACAAAATATAAAACATTTATTTAGCATATAATGATGATACAACTAGTCAGGAGACTGTAGTATTAATACAAAGTAGTTATTTGGGTGCTGGAGAATGCTACTCTGTTTAATTCACACTTGTGCACTATCCAGGGTGCACCACAGCTGGCGAACTAGCTTTTCACTAGAAAGAAAAGCAGCATCCATCATTATCATCCAAGGCCTTCTCTCACCACTGATGACACCAATCGGGTGTCATATTCGGGCAAGTCCAGCACTGGCACAGGTCTGACTGTCCACATGAAAAACCAACATGTTTCTCAGCAAAGTGGTACTTATTTGTCTACTCGCATGTAACATGCTTTCAATGTGCTAAATGAACAGAAATTGAAGCAAGTGACAGGAGCTCACTCCTCCACATGGTGCTAGGACTTGAACTACCAAAGCAAACCACTAGAGCCGCATTGACACAGTGGTTAGAATGCAGTACTGCAAGCTACTTCTGCTATCACCAACTGCCAGCAGTTGGCAGATTGAATCTCACCAGGCTCAAAGTTGACTCAGCCTTCCATCCTTCCGAGGTGGGTAAAATGAAGACCCAGATTGTTGGGGGCAATATGCCACTTAGAGAGAGCTGTAAAGCACTATGAAGCGGTATATAAGTCTAAGTGCTATTGCTATTGCTAAAGACCATCTCCAGTGTCTTTAAGCAACTGAGCCACTGTGACACACAATATGAAAACAAATATAAGTACAATTAAAATTACAGAGGAATTAAATAAGCTCCATCTGCTTTAACCTCACTTCCATTAATTCCTTCCAGCTGATATGGGATAACTGTCATCCAACTTCCACCCTCCACTTCACATATATCCACTCTGAGGTCTCTATAGCCACCTTCTCACTATAGCAGGGATGAAGGACATGGATATGATTGGCAAGTTCACCAAGGGCATCATTTCAGGCTTATTGTAATTACCATATACCACTTTTTGTTTTCTCTGCCATGAGGAAAATCAATCCAAGCAGAGACCTACTTATCTGATATTGTCATTTTCAGGAAACCTGAGTCCTAAGGAAGATAGCAAGAATAATCACTGAGAAAACTGAAAAAGACAATTGCTTGGTCACCTTGTTAATTTTTAATGAAAAGCATGGGTTGCTAAGGTGCCTGAACGGAATGAAAATCAAGTGACAGATCTCCATGATATTCCCCTCAGGATATGGAATAATAAATAAATAAATGCCAAGATAGCACAACTATCCAATTGTCTTCATGCCTAAAACCCACTTGGTAATGAATGATAATGGCCCTAAAGCTACATTTGAGCTTATAAACAGGGCCATTTTAAAAATTAGTAAAAAGCTTGCCTTGATTATTTCTATGAAAACTTTTAGAATTTATTTGCCCAATTATCTCCAATCAGGCCTGAGAGTTCAGTTTGAGGGTTAAAGAGCTTGCAGTTTCATTATAGATAAGCTCAGGGATATTGATTTGAGTGGGCTTCTGTTCCTCCCCCACCTCCTTTCTGCTGGAAATAGCTATCTGTAGAGGGCAGAAAGTTTTCAAATACTGAGGCAGGGTGACAGGATTGTGATGGCGAAAGAAGCCAATGCAGATCGAATGAAATGGCTGCAGTTAGTTTTATTAGGAATTTTGGTTGTAATTTGTTCCTTTTCTAAATCTCTCTGCCCCTGCCCACCCCTCATGACAACAACAATACAATTAGATTAGCCACTTGATCGGCTCCATTTCCATTTGTGGTCCTCAGGCCCGTTGACAAAGCTGCTTTTCAGGGCCTTTCAGAAAAGCAGCAGTGTGTGGGCCAGTTGCACTTCAGGGTAATGAAGGAGCCAGCACAACACCCTTTTTCATGGTTCTACCAATGGCAATTCCTAACTGATGGGATCCATAACATGCCTTCCTGCTCTATGGCCAGGTACAGGTAATAGGGGAAAGGTGATCCTTCAAATAACTGCCATGGTAAGCATAATAGTCATAGGAAGTTAAATTATATTCAAATATTCCAGGCCCTGTGCACCTGGAAAGTACGTGGAAGGGTGAATTAGTGGACACATATTGAGTAACATGTAACATGAGCCAGAGGGAGGAATGGGAAAATCTCTGCATTACAACCTTCTTTGTTATCTACCTTCTGTCGCCTTTTGTCAGTGAGGCACCCACAGAGGTAGCACAATCCTCAAATTACATTAGTCCCTGATTCACTGAAAAAATATCTCCTTAGTGACCCAAAACATGGGGAAAGATTAGACAAAAATAATAAGGGAAGAAGAATTTATAACAATATTTATTAAGCTTCTTTATAAGATAAAAATACAGAAGAAACAAAAGTTAGAAAAATAAAAAAAGGAGAGAGAAAAATGACTTTCTTTGATGCAGTAGATTACAAAAATAATACATTAACCCTTTCTTTACTGTTCACAACATTTGAAGTCATTTCTATAATTACAAAGTCATTCCAACCATCAAAAACTAAAATCAAAGTTTCTTTTTTTTTTCTGTTTCAAGCAAAAGTCCAGAAGTGAATTCCAAAAAGACATAAAATTATGTTCTTTTTTTAAAAAAGTCAATTTCACCTTCTCCAGTAACTCAATCACCTTTACTTTACTTTACCTTTCTTTCCATTGTGGGAATTAATGTGTCTTTCCATCTTTGTGCATAAAACTTCTTGCTGCTGTCAACATATATAATAACAAGGTTTCAAATTTTCTTTCAAGGCATTTGTCCATCAAATCTAAAAAGGGAAAAATATCTTCTGAATCAAAGTAGAAATACGATCCCAGTACTTTTTTGCTTTATCACAAGTCCCCAGCTAAGATTAAAAAGTATCATCTCTGCAGTTGCATTTCCAAGATAGAGAATAACAGAATAGAAGAGTTGGAAGGGACCTTTGAGGTCTTCTAGTTCAAGCCCCTGCTCAAGCAGGAAACCATATACCATTTCAGACCAATGCTTGCCTAATCTCTTCTTAAAAACTTCCAGTGTTGGAGAATTCACAACTTCTGGAGGAAAGTTGTTCCACCGGTTAATTCTTCTAACTGACAGGAAATTTCTCCTTAGTTCTAGGTTGCTTCTCTCCTTGATTAATTTCGATCCATTGTTTTTTGTCCCGCCATCAGATGCTTTGGAGAATAAGTTGAATGCCTCTTTGTGGCAGCATCTTAGATATTGGAACACTGCTATCATATCATTTTTCTTTAAACTAAACATATCCTATTCTTGTAAACTTTCTTCATATGTTTTAGCTTTCAGTCCCCTAATCATCTTTGTTGCTCTCTCTGCACTCTTTCTAATGTCTCAACACTCTTTTTATATTGTGGCGACCGAAACTGGATGTAATATTCCAAGTGTGATCTTACCAAGGCATTATAAAATGATATTAACACTTCATGTGATCTTGATTCTATCCTTCTGTTAATGCAGCCTAGAACAGTATTGGCTTTTTTGGCAGCTGCAACACTCTGCTGGTTCTTCCCTCCCTCTCCCAGCTCTCTCTCTTCCCCAGATACTATCTATTTTATAATTATGTCTTTGGTTTTTCTTGTCTAAATATAAAGCCTTCTTTTCTCTACACTGAATTTAATTTCCAAGATACATTTGAAATTCACTTATACATTTTTGATAATTTCTCAGGGCCTGAAGAAGAAATAGGAAGGATGTGAAAAGCCAAGTCCAAAGTGGGTTCAGGTAAAGAGAAGGAAAATGTATGTAACTATTGGCTTTCAGAGCTGTCTGTATTGCTGATAATCATATCTCTGAGTCCTTATACAAGCTGTAGAGCTTCAATTCTCATTATTCCACAGTGGTATCATTGACTTTAATAAGAATGCCTTGGACTTAATGAGTGGTAGACTTAATGAAGATGAAGCATAGTGAAGATTGTCGTGAAATGTCATGAAAGATTGTCATGACTCAGTATAGGCATTTCAAGCAATTTATTCTGATTGTACAAATATCACTTTATTTTGACTCAGAAGACATTTGACTGGTAGTAGAACACAGACATCTCCAACGCCTCCCATTACTTACCCTGAGAACAATTATAGCATTGGGCAGACTTTCAGATCTCTAATTGTCAAAATATTCTTGACAGGACATGTTGTGAAATATTGCAATATTTCACAATATTCATGAAATGTTGAAGTTAATTAAACTAAATTATTTATCATTTTTACAGCTTGGGAGTATAGATGTAAAATATGAAAACTGTTAATAAAGGGGATCTCAAACCATCTTTAATTTGATACAAAGAGGCATACGCTAAGAGCGATCAGTATGGTATTGAACTTGGGTGAAGATAGGAGAATAGGCAGTGGTGGGATTCAGCTGGTTCAGGCCAGTTCAGGCAAACCGGTAGTTAAAATGCTGGTTTATTTATTTATTTATTTATTTATTTATTTATTTGTCATAACAATATATACAAGCGTTACATAAAAGGTTATAAATATATGAACGTATATATGAGGAGAAATGAGGTACTAAAAACGTGTATATACATAGGGAAAGAAACAGTAGGACAGGAACGGTAGGCACGTTTGTGCTCTTATGCACGCCCCTTTAGAGTCCTCTTAGGAAAGTGGTGAGGTCAACCGTGGACAGTTTTTGAGTGAAACCTTTGGGGTTATGAGAAGAAACCACAGAGTCAGGTAATGCATTCCAAGTATATACAATTCTGTTACAGAAATCGTGTTTTCTGCAATCTAAACTGGAACGGTTGACATTGAGTTTGAATCTGTTTGTAGCTCTTGTGATATTGTTATTGAAACTAAAAAGTCATTGACAGGAAGGACATTACAACGGATGATTTTATATGCTAAACCCAGATCCAGTCGAAGGCGACGAAGTTCCAAGTTTTCTAGACCCAAGATATCAAGTCTGGTGGAATAAGGTATTTTATTAGTTTCAGAGGAATGGAGAATTCTTCTCGTAAAATACCTTTGGACACGCTCAACTGTGTTGATGTCAGATATATGGTAAGGGTTCCAGACAGGAGAGCAGTAATCAAGAATTGGCCTAACAAATGTTTTATATGCTCTGGTCAGTAGCATGGTGTTTTTTGAAAAGAAGCTACGTAAAATTAAGTTGACAACTCTTAGAGCCTTCTTAGCTATGTAGTTGCAGTGGGCTTTGGAACTTAAATCGTTAGATGTAAAAACTCCAAGGTCTTTGACAGGGTGGGGTCATCTGCGAGGCAATGTCCATCAAGCATGTACTTTGTGATTGGGTTCTTTCTTCCAATGTGCAAGACTGAGCATTTACTGGTTGAAATTTGTAGTTGCCAAATTTTAGACCAGGCAGATAGATGATCAAGGTCCTTTTGAATTGTGGATGCATTGTCAGTGGTGTTGAAAAGTTTGACATCATCAGCAAAGAGAACACAGTTACTTGAAATATCAATACAAAGATCATTTATATATATTATAAAGAGAGTAGGTCCAAGAACGCTGCCTTGAGGAACACCACTCTTGACAGGAACAGGATTTGAAAGAGCATTACCAATTTTAACTATTTGTTGTCTGTTTGACAAAAAAGCAGATATCCAGTGGTGTAAGGGTCCTGAAATGCCATAGGATTTTAATTTTAGGAGAAGTTTATCATGTACTACTGAGTCAAAAGCTTTGCAGAAGTCTATGTATATTGCATCTATTGATTTACCTAGATCAAGATTAGTAGTCCATAGGTTTTACAGTAGAAGTTGTAGATTGCATGATAATTTTTCCTGAAGCCAAATTGTTTATTTGAGAGAAGGTTGTGCATTTCTAAGTGTAAGGTAATGGATTGGTTGATGATGGATTCCATAACCTTGCAGGCGACGCAACATAGGGAGATAGGTCTATAATTATCAACTAAGCTGGGGTCGCCTTTTTTGAAAACTGGAATGACTGTGGCTAGCGACCAGAGACTGGGAAGGGAACTGGTTCTAAAGGCTATATTAAAGATTATACTTAGGGGTTCTGCTAGATTACTAGAGTTTTTAAAAAGTAAGCACAAAGACCATCAGGTCCAATGGATAGAGATGGCTTCAATTTACTTAGAGCTTTACCAACATTTTCTTCTGTAAAATCAACAATTGTTAAGTTGTCATGCTCATTGATTGTACAAATTTGGAATGTTGGATGAGTGCCATCACTGTTGACAAAAACTGATGCAAAGAATTTATTAAAGAGGTTTGCTCTAGATTCTTCAGCATTGTATTCATTGCCATCAGGATCTTTTAGAGGTGGCATGCGTCTAGAGTTTTTAAGCTTGTTGTTGACAAAATTATAGAAGGCACGACTGGAATTTGTGCGCAGAAGATCCTCTTCTTGCTTGGTGTGGTAATTTGTGCATTCAGTTTTTATTTGGTTGCATATAGTTCTGTAGCGTTTTTTAAAATTGGTTGGCCCTGCCTCTTCCCACCCCGCCCCTTCCAGCCCCATTTTGGCTCCCAGGTAAGTGTAGGGAGCCTCCTAGGCCCAAAACAGGACACGGGGGGAAGCACATCCCCCCATGATCTGTTTTCACTCCCAGTAGGCTGCAGGGAGGCCTCCTAGGCCCAAAACAGATGGTGGGGTGGGGGCGGCACATCCCCCAGCCAGCCCATTTTTGCTCCCAGAGGGGTGCAAGAGGCCAAGTGCTGCCTGTCACCCCCAGCCACGTCCACCATGGCCATGCCCACCAAGATGGTCATTAGGGCAGAGAACCAGTTGTTAAATTATTTGAATCCCACCACTGAGAATAGCTGAAGAGACGCAAGGTTCAATGGGACTTTCTGTGCCTAACATTAAAAAGTACCAGGGCCTGAAGGAGGAATAGGAAGGACGTGAAAAGCCAAGCCCAAAGTGGGTTCAGTGTGGTAGGAGCTGTTGGGGCTGTGACTCCTAAACTGGGAGAGTGGCTCCAACAAATCCCAGGAACAACATTAGAGCACTCTGAGTGCAGTGCTAGGAATACTTAAGATACTGCAAATAACCTTTACACTCCCAGGCCTCTGGAAGACAGGAGAAACTGTAAACAAGAAGTTAATATTAAAACACAATTTATCCTCAATTTTAAAGCTTTGGGTTAAAAACAATTACCTAATATCTACTCCTGATTTAAGGAAACAAAATTGCTGAATTTATATAATAGACTTTGCTAAACCATGTTAGGTCTTAATAGGATGACTTGCTTGATACAACATACTAAGGAAATAGCTAGATATTCACATTCACTAAGCCACAGGATATCCAATCTCTTTTTATTCTTGCCTAAGCATTTTGGACAAACTCAGCCAGTATGATCCAATAGTGATTAAACTACTTGCATTCCTAGAGCAAGACTAAAGAAAGAGGAATGGTGTGCAGAATGATATAGTGATGTGGAAAGTATGTGTGCCACACAGTGGCCCTTGCATATTTGCACCCAGCACCCTATACCTCCTGTATACAGTAACAGCTATTTACATGCTTATAAGCTGTATCAGAGCTTATAAAATTGTCATTTGCAATGCCTTACTGTTTATTGATCTTGTTTTTACATACAAGGATGTTTATACAGAAACAAGATCCTTGCTGCAGGGCATACATCTGCTCCCAGCTATAAATGCAACCTGTACACAGTGATATGAATGTAATTGGGAACAAATCTTTTGGGTAAGGAAGGAGATCTGAATAGATTGGCACTTAATGAAGGAAAAACAGAGTTTTCAGGCTTTGTTTATTGTAAATAATACGGAAGAATCTTAAATCATAGTTAGGGTTAAGGTTAGAGTGAGGGTGACAGTGAAGGTGAGGGTGTGGGTTAGAGTCAGGTTTAGGGTTAAGGTGAAGGTTAGGGTTAGAGTGAGGTTGAGGGTGAAGGTAAAGGTTAGGGTTAGAGTGAGGGTGACGGTTGCATACATGAAACAATTCCCTCCCCCTGCCACTGGAGCCAATAAGGTTGGGAACCACTGCTTTATGGTATATGACAGAGTTCCCCAAACTTTTTGGCTTTATGACCTGCAGGGGGAGGGGGATGGGATGGTTTTGTGCATGCAGCTCCATTTGCTTGAGCAACAGGCATGCACACCCATCTCATGCAAATAGAGCAGGCGCACATACTGTCACTCACTATTTGCACAATTGGAGATACATGCATGAGTGTGTCCACTCACCTACCACTTCTGCAGCCCAGTTCTGAAAGGCTCAAAGCCTGATAGTGGGCTGCATTCCGGGGGTTGGGGACCTCTGGTATATGAAACACCTAGATTCTGAAGTCACCATCATTTTGTTTCCATAATTTTATTGCAATTGTTTTTTAAAAAACAAATCTGTTTAAAAGTAAAATAAACAATGATATGAAAAATCAGTAACCGCAGCTGCTCAGGGGTGAAATCCACTTTGCTACTGGTTTGCAAGTGTGCACCTCCTCCCCAGATGCACAGAACCTTCTGTGCATGTGTAGAGGGTCAAAAACGGGACATGATGACATCTGGATGGTGGGCAGAGCCCGCCGCCACGGGCGCTACCAGTTTTCCTGAGCCTGATAGAACCGGCTGAATTTCACCACTGATTATTTCTTCTTTTCCTTTCTCTGTATTTCTCTGTTTACTGCTCCTTTTTTTTGTTTTACTGCCCCTTTTTAGAGCTATAATTCTGTTTTTGGTTATGTTCACTATTATTTGTATTATATATAGCTCAAAGATCCGTATGAAATATGCTATAACAAGGGGTGTGAAAAAAGATGAGCTCTGGTGTTTAAATACATTACTGAATGCCTCATATCAAGTGTCACATTGATTAGTCATTTTGCTTGAAGAAGACATAAGGTGTTTCATAACTTTACCTATGCAACGCCATTATAAATATTCATCAATGGCTATGAATACTGATAGTTATCTTGCTCACAAGTTTTACTTCTTTTGAAAAGCACTTCACAATCTGAAGAGGAGATGAAATGGAGGTTAAAAATACTCTCTCAGAAAACAGGTAAGGTAGTAAATATGGAATGAGACACGAGAAGAAGATTTTATTGTTTTAACACAAGAAAATGTGATCTGTAGTGAATTTTGGGTGGGAAATGCAGATTCTAGATAGAGAACAGGGGGCTGTTCATGGCTCAAAGCCACCTAATATCATTAAATTTGCTGCTAAGAAAGAATCTCAAAGGCACACTGCAATCAAATGGGCACTTTATTATTATTATCATCAATCATTTATATAGCACTTAGTATACTCGCTGCTTTAATTTTTTTCCCCTCACAGTCCCATAAAGTAGGTCATTATTAATTATGCATTCTTAATAGTTGAGAAGCTGAAGAGGAGAGAAGGATTTATACAAGACCACCTGGCAAATGTACAATGGAAGTGGAATTTCTACAGAGCCCAACTTTCCAATTTGGGACTCTGAAGTTTTTGCAGAAGGAAATGGGCTGTGGATGGCAAACTACGCAAGCTTGCAACCCAGAGGGAAAAAAAGAAAGGAAAGAAATGGCACACATTCTCACCAGATTTCAAAGTAGGAGTGCTATCTAGACTTGGTGAGATGTTGAGGGGAATTTGAGAGAAAGCATGTTGACTCCCTTTGAAATTGAGAAGACTCAGTTGAAGGTCCACTGCATGCTCCAAGCCTCCTCTGAATACAACACCACAGATAAGCAACCTCTGTTCTCCTGATCTGAAGTCACCCCTTGTTTTCTCCCTTTGGGCTGACAAACCATCTTTCTGCATGTCTTGCAGTGGTGGGTTTCAAATTTTTTTACTACCAGTTCTGTGGGCGTGGCTTGGTGGGCGTGGCTTGGTGGGTGTGGCTTGGTGGGCATGGCAGGGGAAGGATACTGTAAAATCTCCATTCCCACCCCATTACAGGGGAATGATACTGTAAAATCTCCATTCTGTCCCCACTCCAGGATGTTCTGTCCCCCTTCACCTCCATCCGAGCGATGGCTTAATTAGCCGGCACTATCAGCTCTCGCAGCAGAATAGCGAGCATCTGCCAAGTGCCTCTCTTATCTCCCTAGATGCCGATGAGTAACCCAGGAACAAACAATAATTCAGCTCTTAGTTAAGCAGTTAATTTGCCTGCTACGAAGAGGCACAGCAGCTCTTGCTGCCTTTATATCCTGTGGGGTGTGGCTCCATGACTCAGCACTTCCTAGGCCTGCCCCACTCCTGCTTCTGTTGTTCCCGCCTCTCCTGCCTATGAAACCTAGGGTTCAGCCAGGCCTGATTGCCATCAGCTGGGCCTGGAGGCATGACCTGGGGGGGGGAAGAGTCAGGGGATAGAGGCCTCGTTATCTCTTCCACCTGGCCTGCCTCTGGCCCTTTTTTTTTTTTTTTTCCTATCAGGCCTGGCCTTCGCTGAAATGCTCCTCAGCGGCATGATTTTGTGCCGCATTTTTCATCAGCGGCACATCGGCGGGGCGTCCTCGACTTCTATCTGCGGCGTGCTGGGACATGTCTTTAACGTGGATCCGGCACTATTAATGGCGGCCTCTGGAACGGCGGTGATTCTGGCGGCAATTGCGGTACTGGTGGCACTAGAACGTGCGGCATTCCATCAGACTACGGAGCGGCAGGAGTCCCTCCCCCAGGATGGAGAAATGCCGAGTTTCCGAAGGGCCACTATTCCACCTTAGTGGCGGCAACCGAGGAAGATATTATGGTACCAGCTGCCGGGGGGGGAGACCATTAGATTTGGTCAGACCCCTGGACCCCTTGGTTGTTTCCTGGATCATCTGGACTTGGCCGGTTTTGGGTTCATTTGGACTTGAGCGGAACAGTCAACTCGGTTGGACTAGAAGCTGGTTAACATCTATGCCGGCTTGGGTTTTACATTTTCGCTGTCGTAAACTATTATTCTTTCATGAGATACTCATCCACTGAACTATTACGGCTGAGAGGTTCCCCGCCTGCAGGAATGGCCTCTAGGTTATCAAGAGCTTACCTCAACGAAGGGTCTTGGGACCCAGAGAGGTGGCATGCAGCTAAGAAGAGTTTCTGGGGATTTTTAAATAGGTTTTTTAAAAGGGGTCTTTTAAGGGGAGGGAGGGATACGACGGGTGGGGGGAATAACCCGTCGGGGAGGGATTTAGCCCCTGTGCTTGTTCGCAGCATTGTACCATCTGGTCCGAAGGCAGAGGGGATGGGTTCGTTCAGGAGTGGAGAATCGTTCCATCTGTACGGTAAGTGGGAGAGGCAGATATGGCGGGCGGGGGCCATATCAAGTGTTGGGAGCACGTGCTCGGTGTCTCAAAACGATCACGTGCTCCGGTCCCTCAGTCTTCACCCGTTCCCCGGGGGGCCATGGTCCTCAGAGCCTTGGTCTCCGGTTGATGTTATGTAATGCCCGGTCCGTGGTCAATAAGGCCCCCCTGATTGGTGATCTTATTCAGGGGGAAGCCGCGGACCTTATGGGCATTACGGAGACCTGGTTGGGCCCGGAGGGGGGGGTTCCCCTTGTGGAGCTATGCCCACCAGGTTTCCGAGCATTTCATCAGCCGAGAGCCCAAGGTAGGGGTGGGGGGGTAGCGGTTGTCATTAGAGAAAGTCTAGAGCCGAGGGAGGCCACTGTTCCTCAGATTGCCGGTTGTGAATCCCTCTTTGTGAGGTGGGGCCATCGTGATCAGATGGGCTTGTTGATCACGTACCTGGCTCCTTGCTGCGTGACCACAGCCCTACCCGAGCTGTTGGAGGTACTCGCCAGGGTGGCGGTGGAGACCCCCAGACTGATAGTCATGGGGGACTTTAACCTGCCATCGACGGGCTTGTCATCGACAGCGGCTCGGGAGTTCCAGGCTTCCATGACGGCCTTGGACCTGATCCAGGTAATTGATGGCCCCACGCACACAGGGGGTGGCACACTGGACCTGATTTATATCTCTGGTCAGTGGCGAAATGATCTGGTATTAGACAACTTAGAAACAGAACCGGTGTCATGGTCAGATCATTTTCTCCTTCGCCTAGACTTTCGGACCGCTATCCACCACTGCAGGGAGACGGAGCCAATGCGTTGGTTCCGTCCCAGGCGCCTGATGGACCCGGAGAGGTTCCTGACGGAGCTTGGGCCGTTTCCTGAGGACC
Organism: Ahaetulla prasina; assembly: GCF_028640845.1. Taxonomy (NCBI): domain Eukaryota; kingdom Metazoa; phylum Chordata; class Lepidosauria; order Squamata; family Colubridae; genus Ahaetulla; species Ahaetulla prasina. The sequence continues at coordinate 47,618,050 of NC_080540.1, forward strand.
TGGCCCACGGCACGGCTGAAGAGCTAGTTGCGGCCTGGGAACGGGCCGCGGCTGGGGCTTTGGGCCGTGCCGTCCCCTTGCGGCCTCTGCCCCGGCGTAGGCCCCGCCCGGCCCCTTGGTCCCCCGAGGGGCGGAGAGAGATGAAACGCCGGAGAAGACGCCTAGAGAGCGTCTGGAGGTCCAGCCGCTCAGAAGCTGACCGAACACTAGTTAGATCCTATTCTAGGACCTACCTAGTGGCAATGAGGGAGGCGAGGCGTTCCTATGCTTCCACCCTCATTGCGTCGGCAGATAACCGCCCGGCCGCCCTGTTTCGGGTCATCAGGAGGTGCGGGATGACCCGTTGCAGGGCCGTGCCGAGGAGTTTAGTGGTTATCTATACGACAAAATCGTTCAGCTCCGGGACGGCTTGGACCGAAATTGGGATGATCCAGGTGGGAGGGCGGAGTCGCGTCTTGTGGAGGTTATTTGGGATGAGTTTGACCCTGTGACTCGAGGACGTGGACAGGTTGCTGGGAGGCTGCATACTACGACATGTTTACTGGACCCGTGCCCTTCCTGGCTGGTGCTGGCCTCCCGGAAGTGACACGAGGCTGGCTCAGGGGATTACCAACGCTTCTTTGTTGGAGGAGTTTTCCTGCTGCCTTGAAGGAGGCAGTGGTGAGACCCTCCTCAAGAAGCCTTCCTGGACCCAGCTATTTTAGGTAATCTCCGGTCTCCAACCTTCGCTTCACTGCGAAGGTTGTAGAGAGTGCTGTGGCACGGCAGCTACCCCAGTACCTGGATGAAGCCGTCTATCTAGACCCGTTCCAGTCCGGTTTCCGACCCGGATACAGCACGGAGACAGCTTTGGTCGCGTTGGTGGATGATCTCTGGAGGGCCAGAGACAGGGGTTATTCCTCTGCTCTGGTCCTATTAGACCTCTCAGCGGCTTTCGATACCATCGACCATGGTATCCTGCTGCACCGGTTGGAGGGATTGGGAGTGGGAGGCACCGTTTATCGGTGGTTCTCCTCCTATCTCTCCGACCGTCGCAGACGGTGTTGACAGGGGGCAGAGGTTGACCGCGAGACACCTCACTTGTGGGGTGCCGCGGGGTCGATTCTCTCACCCTCCTGTTCAACATCTATATGAAGCCGTTGGGTGAGATCATCAGTGGCTTTGGGGTGAGATATCAACTGTCGCTGATGATACTCAGCTGTACTTTTCACCCGGGCCACCCCAGCGAAGCTGTCGAAGTGCTGTCCCGGTGTTTGGAGGCCGTCGGGTCTGGATGGGGAGGAACAGGCTCAAGCTCAATCCTCCAAGGCGGAGTGGCTGTGGATGCCGGCACCCGATACAGTCAGCTGCAGCCGCAGCTGACTGTTGGGGCGAGTTATTGGCCCCAAAGGAGGAGTGCGCAGCTTGGGTGTTCTCCTGGATGCACGGCTGTCGTTTGAAGATCATTTGGCGGCCGTCTCCAGGAGAGCCTTCCACCAGGTTCGCCTGGTGCGCCAGTTGCGCCTTCCTTGATCGGGATGCCCTATGCACAGTCACTCACGCTCTGGTTACCTCCCGCCTGGATTATTGCAATGCTCTCTACATGGGGCTCCCTTGAGATGCACTCGGAGGCTTCAGTTGGTCCAGAATGCAGCTGCGCGGGTGATAGAGGAGTCACGCGTAGCTCACATGTGACACCTCTCCTGCAGACTGCACTGGCTTCCTGTTGCCTTCGGTGCATTTCAAGGTCTTGGTAACCACCTTTAAAGCGCTCCATGGCTTGGGACCTGGGTACTTACGGGACCGCCTTCTGTTACCTCATGCCTCCCACCGACCCGTGCGCCTCACAGAGAGGGCCTTCTCAGGGTGCCGCCCGCCAGACAATGTCGGCTGGCCCCCAGAGGAAGATCCTTCTCTGTGGGGGCTCCCACCTCTGGAACGAACTCCCCTGGTTTACGCTAAATTCCTGACCTTCGACTTTTCACGAACTGAAAACATATTTGTTTGTTCGCAAGGGCTTTCTTAAATTGTTGAATTTTAAATTTTAAATTTTCTCTAGTTTTAATTGGGGTTTTTAGATTCTTAATTCTTAATTATTTCGGCCATACTGTATAATAAGTTTTTTAATTGTATTTTAACTGTATATTGTTCTTTTTTATCCTGGCTGAACACCGCCCTGAGTCCTTCGGGAGAAGGCCGGTTTATAAATCCAATAAATAAATAAATAAATAAATAAATAAATAAATAAATAAATAAATAAATAAATAAATGCTCCCGAGGTAAGTCCTGACGGCCCTTCCCCCTCACTTTCCAAGTCACTTTCTGGCAGGAGGCCCAGCTCGGGGGGCGCAGACACAATACTGGGGAAGGTTACTGCAAAATCCCCATTTCCTCCTGATCAGCTGGGACTCGGGAGGCAGAGAATAGATGGGGGCAGGGCCAGTCAGAATTTTTACTACCAGTTCTCTGAACTACTCAAAATTTCTACTACCAGTTCTCCAAAACTGGTCAGAAGCTGCTGAAACCCACATCTGATGTCTTGCACTCATAAAACACAGAGCAAGGTGATTAAGTCAATTATGCCCAATGTTAAAAACTTTTATGCTGCAGTTGTTAAGCAAACCAGATGGTTGTTAAGCAAATCTGGCTTTCCCCATTGACTTTACTTGTTAGAAGCCAGCGGGGGAAGTCACAAATGATGGTCATGTGAGCCAGGACATGAAACTGCTCTAAAGATATTCCAGTTGCCAAGAGTCACCCAGAGATTTAAATATGTTTTTTGTTTGATTAGGGAGTAGCAAAGGAAGGTAATATTTCAAACCTATTCTTATTTGCGACTGCGCGGGTGATAGAGGGAGCCCCTCGTGGCTCCCATGTGACACCTCTCCTGCGCAGACTGCACTGGCTACCTGTGGCCTTCCGGGTGCGCTTCAAGGTTTTGGTAACTATCTTCAAAGCGCTCCATGGCATAGGGCCGGGTTACTTACGGGACCGTCTGTTGCTACCGAATGCCTCTCACCGACCCGTGCGCTCTCACAGAGAGGGACTCCTCAGGGTGCCGTCGGCTAGGCAGTGCCGGCTGGCGACGCCCAGGGGAAGGGCCTTCTCTGTGGGGGCTCCCACCCTCTGGAACGAACTTCCCCCAGGACTCCGCCAACTTCCTGACCTTCGAACCTTTCGCCGCGAGCTTAAGACACATCTATTTATCTGCGCAGGACTGGACTAGAATTTTAAATTTTGAATTTGGTTTTAATGGGGTTTTATTATTTGTATTGCTATTTTTAATCATTCGGCCTTATGTAATAAGTTTTTTAATGGATGTTTTATTGTGTATTTATATGTATATTTTATCTGGCTGTGAACCGCCCTGAGTCCCTAGGGAGATAGGGCGGTATACAAATGCGAAAAATAAATAAATAAAATAAATAAATTTACTTGGTAGTTCCAGATTAACATCTTTGTTTAATCACTAGGGATATATAACACTTGAATAGAATAGAATAACAGAATTGGAAGGGACCTTGGAGGTTTTCTAGTCTGACCCCTTGCTCAGGCAGGAAACCTGATACCATTTCAGACAAATGGCTTTCCAATCTCTTCTTAAAAACTTGGTCTTATCCCAGAACATTGTTTTAAATGTATTTTTGTTGTTTTGGTTGTTGTAATCTAATATCTGCTTACCAGGGTCAGAGTTCACGTTATAGGATTGATTTTCAATTATTATGCAAGGCTTTGTTTTGATTGGTTTATTTTTTGGTCTGTCCTGACTCTTGGTCAAGGCCAGGGATACTATTCAGCAGGTTCTGACAGGTTCTGGAGAATTGGTAGCAGAAATTTTGAGTAGTTCAGAGAACCAGCAAATACCACTTATGGCTGGTCCCAGAGTGGGATGGCAATGGAGATTTTGCAATATCCTTCCCCCAGGAGTGGGGAGGGAATGAAGATTTTGCAGTATCCTTCCCCTGCCATGCCTACCAAGCCACGCCCACAGAACTGGTAGTGAAAAATTTGAATTCCACCACTGGTCACATAATGAATAATTATAATGATTTTTGGTACAATAATAGCAATAGCACTTACACTCATATACCGCTTCATAGTGCTTTACAGCCCTTTCTAAGCCGAGTCAGCATATTGCTCCCATATAATCTGGGTCCCCATTTTACCAGCCTCAGTAGGATGGAAGGCTGAGTCAACCTTGAATCAGTAAAAATTGAACTGGCTGAAAGAATGTGCCTGCAATACTGTGTTTTAACCACTGCGCCACCACGGCTCTTACTATAAATGTATCATATAAATAATAAAAATGTATTCTAGAATAAATCTGCTCTGCCTTCATCATACACAGAACTATGCTAAACTTTAGGGACCTGAGGTCAATTGCATTCTTCAATTAATCCCTGGGGAAATAGAAGCTGACATTCTTTTTCATGGCACAAAGTTAAATGTGACACCTTTCTGCAATTTGAATGTATGCCTACTTAGTCAAAAATTACAGACCGATCTCTCTTTGCTGCGTCACCTGCAAAGTCATGGAATCAATCATCAACCAATCCATTACCTCATACTTAGAAACTAACAACCTACTCTCCAATAAACAATTTGGTTTCAGGAAAAAATTATCATGTAACTTACAACTTCTCCACTGCAAAAACATATGGACTACAAATCTTGATCAAGGCAAATCAATAGATGCAATCTACATAGACTTCTGCAAAGCTTTTGACTGAGTAGTACACGATAAACATCTCCTAAAACTAACATCCTATGGCATCTCAGGACCCCTTCACAAATGGATATCTGCTTTTCTGTCTAACAGACAACAAGTGGTCAAAATTGGCAATGCTTTATCAAATCCTGTTCCTGTCAAGAGTGGCGTTCCTCAAGGCAGCGTCCTTGGACCAACACTCTTTATACTATACATTAATGATCTTTGTGACCATATCTCAAGTAATTGTGTTCTCTTTGCTGATGATGTCAAACTATTTAACACCACAGACAATACTTCTATCATTCAAAACGACCTTGATCATCTAACCGCTTGGTCTAAAAATTGGCAGCTCCAAATTTCAACCAGCAAATGCTCAGTCTTACATATAGGAAAAAAGAACCCAAAAACTAAGTACATACTAGATGGACATTACCTTACAGATGACCCCCATCCCGTTAAAGACCTTGGAGTTTTCATGTCAAATGATCTAAGTGCCAAAGCCCACTGCAACTACATAGCAAAAAAAGCTCTAAGAGTTGTAAACCTAATCTTGCATAGCTTCTTTTCCAAAAACACCACACTACTAACCAGAGCATATAAAACATTTGCTAGACCAATTCTAGAATACAGCTCGCCTGTTTGGAACCCTCACCACATCTCTGACATCAATACAATTGAACGTGTCCAGAAATATTTTACAAGAAGAGTTCTCCATTCCTCTGAAAACAACAAAATACCTTATCCCACCAGACTTGAAATCCTAGGCTTAGAAAACTTGGAACTCCGTCGCCTTCGACAAGACCTAAGTTTAACTCACAGAATCATCTATTGTAATGTCCTTCCTGTCAAAGACTACTTCAGCTTTAATTGCAATAATACTAGAGCAACTAATAGATTTAAACTTAATGTCAACCGCTTTAATCTAGATTGCAGAAAATATGACTTCTGTAACAGAATCATCAGTGCTTGGAATACTTTACCTGACTCTGTGGTCTCTTCTCATAATCCTAAAAGTTTTAACCAAAAACTTTCTACTATTGACCTCACCCCATTCCTAAGAGGACCATAAGGGGCGTGCATAAGCGCACAAACATGCCTACCGTTCCTGTCCTATTGTTTTTCTTTTCTTCTTCCTATATATATATATGCTTATACCTCCTATATTTACTCCTATATGTGTTTATATACTATATAATCTTTTTGTATGATGCCTACATATATTGTTGTGACAAAATAAATAAATAAATAAATAAATAAATAAATAAATAAATAAATAAATAAATAAATAAATAAATAAATAAATAAATAAATAAATAAATAAATAAATAAATAAATAAATAAATACTTTATAACACCTAATTTGGTACCAATAAATCTTCCCAACATTTCCGGTATTCTTCTAAGAACTGTTCCAATTTTTCCTTGCTCTTCTCTTCTAGCCCAGAAACATGCTTAGAACTCCTGCACGCCCTGAGCACTTGAGATCTCCCAACAGATTTTCAGAGAGAGTTCTTTCTGGGGACTATGAAAGCTATTCCAAAATCTTTATCATTTTGTTCCTGTAAATACTTCACAGTTGATTTGGAAAAACAAATATGTTGTACCTTTTTAATATATATGTTTTTGTTGCAGCATTCAACCTCTTTTCATTTTCAATGTCTTCATTGATCATGGAATATTAGCCCCTGGATATGTTAATATTTAGTTGAATCTCTTCTTTCTTCCACCTGTACACTATTTCCTGGGCCACTGGAGACTACACAGCCTCAAAGCATAAGAGAACCACTCCTGTGCTCAATGACTGCCAATATGTTATTTTCTTCAAATGCATCATCTTTCCCCCACCCCTACCCCCGGCTTTCTCCAAATGGGTCTTGTGTGATTTTGTAGCTAAACATTTCAATGTTTGTTCCATCACTCTAAAGCACTTAGTTCCAAAACATTTAAAGCTTCTCAAGGATTTCATTTCTATACTTCAGGCAACAAAGGATTGTGAAGATGCGAGGAAAGTGTTTTCTTTTGACAAGTCTTCCATGTATAACAATGATGTGAAAACTACTCTAGTCCTTGCTACAATTTTTTCAGCAGATATTTATAGTGATCTGAAGGTACAGCTTTTCAGAATTGATCAGTTTAGGTAGGTCTAGCAAATGTTTTTTCTTAGTCTTCCAAAGCTTAACAATATAGGTAATTTCCTATTCTTAATGATGTTTCTCACACTTGAAATATGTAGTTGGAAACATTTACAGGAGTTTTTTTTTTAAAAAATAGGTTTTTAATGAAGAATGGTGTATCTTCATTTTCAAATTCTCAACTGCTTAAGGGAGCCCATAGTTTCTGAAATTAGATGAACAATCAAAACCTGAGAGATTAAAAGAGTCACCGACCCGTACGCTCTCACAGAGAGGGACTCCTTAGGGTGCCGTCCGCCAGGCAGTGCCGACTGGCGACACCCAGAGGAAGGGCTTTCTCTGTGGGGGCTCCCACCCTCTGGAACGAGCTTCCCCCAGGGCTGCGCCAACTTCCCGACCTCCGAACCTTCCGCCGCGAGCTTAAGACACATCTATTTATTTGCGCAGGACTAGCCTAGGGTCTTTAGTTTTAAATTTAGTTTTAATGGGGTTTTATACTATTTTAGTGATATTTTAATTTCAGCCTAATTAATAAGTTTTTTAATTGTTGTTTTTACTTGTATTATTCTTATGTTTTTATTTGGCTGTACACCGCCCTGAGTCCTTAGGGAGATAGAGCGGTATAAAAATTCGAATAAATAAAATAAATAAATAAATCAGTCAGTCAGAGTATATGTTGACCCATTCAACTGTCTTCACTTAACTAATTGTAGGGCTGCTTAATAAAATGCCTCCAGGGACTTTAATAATAATTTTATAGTTTTTAAAAATTACTACATCCAATGGAAGAATAGCCAAATATCTGTACCTGTCAAATCCACTGTCTTATTTTTAAACTGTTTAGAATTGTACATACATGTTTGTATGCATACTTACAAACAATGTTGTACCATAAAAAGTTCCTGAAAGTTTCTGTTCTATTAAATATGTACTAAAATTTAACTATTTGAACAGAAGTGTCTGACATTTTTCATGGAACAATTGAAAGTTTCCTGATACTGTGTTTGAAATCCAATGGGCAATGTGTTTTATCGTTTACCCTTCTTTTTACGTCATAGTTTATTGTAGAAGTAGGTTTGGGAAGAAATATCTATCTGCTCAGTTCCAAGCTGGGAGAAAGACACTGGAAACATGGAAGCTGATTGGAAAGATGGTTTAATGATGAACAGAACCGACATGGGTTCTGGTGCAGCTGAGCATATGGAGTTGAGAGGAGGGGGTATTTATACCTTCTCTTGAGCTTCCTCTTCCTGTGCAAGAAGAATAGAATAAAATTTTTATTGGCCAAGTGTGATTGGACACACAAGGAATTTGTCTTGGTGCATATGCTCTCAGTGTACATAAAAGAAAAGATACGTTCATCAAGGTACAACATTTACAACACAATTGATGGTCAATATATCAATATAAATCATAAGGATTGCTGGCAACAAAGTTACAGTCATACGGTCATAAGTGGAAAGAGTTAGGTGATGGGAACTATGAGAAGATTAATAGTAGTGCAGATTCAGTAAATAGTTTGACAGTGTTGAGGGAATTATTTGTTTAGCAGAGTGATGGCCTTCGGGAAAAAACTGTTCTTGTGTCTAGTTGTTCTGGTGTGCAATGCTCTATAGCGTCATTTTGAGGGTAGGAGTTGAAACAGTTTATGTCCTGGATGTGAGGGATCTGTAAATATTTTCACGGCCCTCTTCTTGATTTGTGCAGTATACAAGTTCTCAATGGAAGGCAGGTTGGTAGCAATTATTTTTTCTGCAGTTCTAATTATCCTCTGAAGTCTGTGTCTTTCTTGTTGGGTTGCAGAACCGAACCAGACAGTTATAGAGGTGCAAATGACAGACTCAATAATTCCTCTGTAGAACTGAATCAGCAGCTCCTTGGGCAGTTTGAGCTTACTGAGTTGGCGCAGAAAGAACATTCTTTGTTGTCCTTTTTTGATGATGTTTTTGATGTTAGCTGTCCATTTTAGATCTTGCGATATGATAGAACCTAGAAATTTAAAGGTTTCTACTGTTGATACTGTGTTATCCCCTGAAAGGGGAATTCCTACATTTGTTGGATCTTGAGCAAGGGTATTTGCTTATGAATACAGCTAGCTCTCTCTTCAGTGCTGACATCTGCTGAGGGTTATTAAGAGAGGCGGGGGCTGCTTTTTGTCTCCAAGAGCATGTTTCTCAATTTCTCATCCAGGGAAATATAATATTCTCTTTTTTAATATTTCTCAAAATATTTCATTTTTCTAGGATAGGGGTGGGTGCTAACTTTCTACACAGGCATATAATTAATATTAATAGTATTAAAAATTAATAGATTTACAATGAAAATATATTAAATTGTCTAGTGAGCTCAAGGATTCAAAATAGAGCCTTTCTTTTGGCACAAGTGTTTTCTAAAGTGCTATTTTCCACTTTTACTTTATGTGCATACAAATGAGAACTGGAAAACAGCCAAAAAAACTTGCATTTTTAAACAAGGGATCAAAGAGGGTAGCATAAAATTATAGGCCAGTTAATTTAACATCTGTTCTGGTTAAATTAATGCAAAACATTGTTAAACAAAAAAATAACACTGTTAAAGGAAGATACTTGCTGAAGAAGAACCAACATTGCTTCAGCAAAGGTCTTGTCTCACTAATTTCTAGACTTTTTCACATCAACAGGTTTGTCGATAGATGTGAACTCTCAACTATAGGCCCACAATCCAATTTTGAGGCAAAACAAATAAATAATATAAAACAGGATTTCAAGAGAATGCAGAACAAAAAGATTTTCTATTTAAAGTTATTCAGCGGACAACACACTGAATTGATTTGACATAAGTGATTTCAATAACGTCACTATGAAGCAGAATCAATTAGTGATTTGGTCTTTTCAATGCATTTGTATTTCCACTTCTATTAGTGAGAGTATTAGATAACATTGGCATTCTGAAGTCATATCTTGCATTTCTTCCATATGTAGGTTTGATCTGATCTCAGGAGGTATGGATCTGAAATCTCACTTATCAAACAGCATTAAAATCACAGCACACCAGGGTTTTCTTAATGTCAAGTCTTTGATTTATTGTGTTATAGAGAAGATAGACAGGAGATAATTTGATTGGTAGAATGGAAATTCTCTATCCATAACAAGTGCTTGTGGCTTCAGATCAGGAAACAATCACAGGTGGTTAAATGCTAAGAAATGATAAAGAAAAAAATTATAGTTCATCTTGGGCAGATAACTACTTAAGCCTAATGATCACGTTTTAATAAATGGAAGAACTAAAGTTGGGTCATAGAGCCCTAGAAGAAGTTAAAACCTGGCATGGCTAAATGTTATAATATTTACTTTGTGAAGTAAATATTACAGCAATTAACATGTATTTGACAATTGTGGGGTAAGCTCTACCTATCCCAATATTAAAGAAATGAAGGAGATTATTAAACTTATAAATAACAGGAGATATACCGTAGATTCCCAAGTGCAATTTCCCTTATATTCACTTCCTCATATTTTTGCCCATATAGTAAGATTTATCTACAAAAAACTTCTAGTGAGTTGAAAAAGAGAATCATAGAACATAAATCCAAAATCAAATGCCAACATGTGGGAACACGGTTAGTCAATCATGTCACATAGCAAATCATTCTGAAGAAAAAGGGCAGCAAGAATGTTAGAAGTAATTAAGCCACAATATTTTTGCTCCAATGAGGATAAATATATCTAGTAATAATAGATAATTATATTTTAGAATATTTTGACATTATAAATCGGCCAGAGAGTGCTATAAAGCATTATTAAGCACTATATAAGTCTAAGTGCTATTGCTATCAAACCTCAGAGTTTGACATGATATGATTTGAGCTGAGTATTATTTTCTGTATTTAAATATATAACTATGGACAGAAATATGTTGCTGTTATATATAGATATATACAGGTAGTCCTCAACTTATGACCACAATTGAGTCTAAAATTTATATTGCTAAGTAAGAAAATTTCTTAAGAGAGTTTTGCCTCATTTTATAACTTTTCTTGCCAAGTTTCTTAAGTGAATCACTGCGGTTGTTAAATTAGTAACATGGTTGTTAAGTGAATCTGGCTTCCCCATTGACTTTTCTTATCAGAAGGTCACAAAAGGGGATTACATGACCCCAGGACACTGCAGCTGTCATAAATATGAACCACTTGTCAAGTATTCAAATGTAAATCAAATGTGAAAAATGGTCATAACTCACTTTTTTCAGTGCTGTTGTAACTGAAAAATCACTAAACAAATTACTGTAAGTGGAGGACTACCTGTAATGAATTTTACATTATATGTTGTTTTTATATTTCAAAATATGTCGAGATTACAGTTTCTTTTATTGTGAATAATGGTCTTTTTAATTAATTGTTTTCTCTAATGCTTTGACATTCCATTTCTTGGAAAACCAACTTTTATCAGCAGGATAGAGGGATCACAAATAGTTTGCAAAGGACTCTAAAAGATTTCTCCCAAATGATGAAGAGGCTTTAAATTGATACATACAATTTTTGGCAATAATTTTTTAATGGAGTAAATGTTAATCTACTATTAATAGGTATCAAGTTAAGAATGATCAGGAAAAGGGTTTGTTATAGTAATGCTGTTTTATGGTACACTGTGTAAAGTTATGTTCACATGACACTATAGAATTGAAAATATCTTTTGCATTAACTTCCAGTAACTGCGATTAGTATCACTCTATTAACCCTTATTGTAGAACTTCATACTGAAGAAGGCAAAATATTAGTTATGCACTGTCAGGAAGTTACAAGTCTTGTGGGCTTTAGGAGTAAATAAATCAAGAATTTTCTGACAAAATTTTTTCCAACAATGCATGAAGATTAAAGCAGAGGCAGTAAATTTTGGCAGGTACCCATAGGTGTTCTGAAGAAAGCTGACATAAATGCTCAAAAGACATTTACAACCAGAGCTCTGTATAAGTCTTGGGAAATGAATAAATGAACGAATGAATGAGTGAAGTTTATCAGAGTAGGCCTGTAACATTGGTTACAATTTTACACTTGACAAAGTTTTATTAGTTTGGCACTTCTCCAAGCTTAAAATGTGCAAGCAGGTATCAAATAGCAGGATTTCTCTGTTTTGTTTTATTTTAAGCTTATGGGATGTATGTGGGATGTCATTCCCGATAAAGTATAGAAAATAGATGGCATTTTGCTGGGCTAATTTTTTTCGGATCAGACTTGCCATTCCTCAATGTGGAAAACTTAATTCATAGGCTGACTTTAATATTTAACAAGACTGCAGGGTGTTCTTGATGAACCTAATCTTACAGAGCAAACCATGTCATTTGTAGGAAGAAAACCCTTATCATTCCTGATATTAATTTAGTTACGCTGATTAGTGACCTGGATTTCAAGAAGACGAGTAGCCTTGAATACCTGGTAGGAGCTGACAGCTGTATAAGAAGGAAAATAGAACGAGCATTTGATCTATCGTGCTCAAGGTACAGCAGGGAGCTTTATGTCTTCTTTTTCTTTCATTGCTGGCTGTCTCTATGCGTGTGTCTCTTCTTCTTTCCTGCATAAAGAAATACAATGCAAAAGGCACAGGACGTCTGGATATCTCTATGCAGGATTTAACTGCTGGTCTCTGGGGTTGGCGGCTTTTTTTGAGTCTGGGTATTCGAAGCGTGCTAGGGTCGTGGTGGAAAAGCCATACATTTCACGGCTAATCCCACAGAAGAGACTCAATGCTCAGCAGATAAAAGGCTTCTATTCCCAGCTGGGGAAAAAGTTCCATTATCTCCCAGCTGTCTGCCTTGGTCTGGTTTTTGCCTAGCTGAGCTGGGTATTTCAGAGTGCGAGTAACATTTTGTCAGAAAACTGGGATGGTTCTGACACATTAAGATATGTAAGTACAAGATTGGGCTGCCTTTTGCAAGATGAATAATGCTGGAGGGAGGACTTCCTTCCTTCCCTCCTTCCTTCCTTCCTCCCTCCCTCCCTCCCTCCCTCCTTCCTTCCTTCCTTCCTTCCTTCCTTCCTTCCTTCCTTCCTTCCCTGCTCTCTCCTGTCTCTCTGTTTCTCCCTCCCTTTGCAGTGATTTGCATTAGCACGAGATATTTAAATAAATAAATAAATCCACTGGCTTTCCTGCTCTGAGGCTTCAACTGTAGTATTGCTGAGGCTGTCTTTTATATTCTGAACGACCTACGCATGCATGTATCTTGTGTGTTTGCATTTAATCTCTGTTCATGTAAGAAAATCTTGCAAGAAACAATGCTTTAAAGCAGGCACAGGTACAAGTGTATTTCTTAATACCTGGCAACAGTCTTTGTTATGTGCATATAGTTGTGTGTACGTTGGTATATGTGTATATTCCTTCAGCTGACGTGCAACACAGAGCATGAGAGTGCCTTTATTTCTTGCATGCAATAAAAAAAGATTAAGAAGATGAAATCCTTTCTTCAAATGTTCCAACATCAACAAAGAAACAACATTGTTTTCAGTTGTGTCCAATGAATTGTGTGAAGGAAGTTTCCTATGGGTTAATGTGTGTAGATGTATATCTGTTTTCTTTTTGTCTTTTCTAATTCAGAATAAAATAATGTACACATAGTTTTAGGTTTTGTATTAGATTTTTTCCCCCTAGGAATACATCTATTTGCATTAGTGTCCTTTCCCTTGCATTGTGTACTACTTGTAATTACGATGTATTGTGATGAAAAGTTTGGAAAACTTGTAATTTTAGAAAACAGCACTGAATAGTTGTAGCATGAATTAGGAACGTGTGCACCTATATATCTTGATATGTTCCGTATTTTATGTTCAAATAGCATAAAATGTATCAGAGGGAGGTATTTGGGGATTTTATTTGAATAGAGTAGTCTCACACATTAATGTTTTGAATAAAAGAATAACAGAATTGGAAGGGACCTTGAAGATCTTCTAGCCCAATCCCCTACTTCACTTCATTGCTCTCTCTCTCTCTCTCTCTCTGTGTGTGTGTGTGTGTGTGCATGTGTGGTATCTATCTTTTAAGTATTTTTAATGTATCATTCAGTTGGCATGAGAAGTGGAACACTATTCAGACTGGGGATGAGACTTCAAAAAGTCCTTAGTTTGCTGAAGTGGATTTTTATATGTAATATCTTTCTATAAAAGAGTAGTTAGAAAAAAACAAATTATCTCTTCATTGATCCCTGATTCATTCATTAAAGGATCAGGAGACAGTGGAACTGTCAACTTCTTATGTTTGCAAAAGTTCTTCACTTCTGCCTATCATCATGAAACATGATAAAAGGGAGAAAAGAAAACATTCTAGTAAAAAAAAAAAAAGTTAGAACTCTCCGTTGGTAGTACTCGTTTTATGACCATAATTGGAACTGGTATGTCCATTGGTGTTGTTAAGTGAGTCACACCCAATTTTATAACTTTTTTTGGCCATGGTTATTAAGCAAATTGTGGTTGTTAAGCGAGTCCCATGGTTGTTAAACAAACCCAGCTCTTCTCATTGAGTTTGCTTGTGAAAAGCTGGCTAAGAAAGTCACCAACGGCTGTGACATAACCCCAGAATGCTGTTGGAAATGCATACTGGTTGCTAAGTCCCCGAATTTTGATCATGTGGCTGTGGGGATGCTGTGATCGTCATAAGTGCAAGAACCAATTGTAAGTCACTTTTTCGATGTCATCGTAAGTCAAACTGTTATTAAAGGAATGGCTGTAAGTCAAGGACTACCTGTACTAGAATGTGGTGCTAGAAATCAGGACTGTATTTGGATATCTTTAAGCACAAGAAATAATTATCTTTCCTTTGCAATCCAGTTTAAGAACTCAGTTGCACAATTAGAGAATGTTTCTAAATGGATAGAATAGCATATGACCAGGCCTTTTAAAAAATTTAGATTTGATTCAAATATACTTTGATTGAAACCAAGGGTGAAATCTACTTACCTTCCTTATCGGTTCGGAAGCGCACGTCACATATGTGGGCAGACTTTCTGTGCATGTGCAGGAGGTAAAAAAATACATTACTTCTTGGTTAAAACCAGGTAATGACACTCAGGCAGGTGGGCGGAGCTTTGCTCCACCATCGCTACTGGATCGCCAAACTACCGATCATGATCCCTACCAGATTGGACGATCTGGTCTGATCCGGGAGCATTTCACCCCTGACTGAAATGCATAAATCCATGTACTTTCCAAATTCAATTAGAAAGCCAAATTATTGCATTAAAGCGGATGCGATCAAACTCCTAACCATAGCAAAATTACATAATAACAAATGCTGTTTTAAGGCTCAAACACCTAGCTTTACCTCAAACCGCAAGATCAATGATATATGAATATAATGAATAAATCGATAAATCGATAAATCAAATCAAAGAAGCAAGAGTCTCAAAGACACTTAACATTTAATGCTAGGGGTTTGGTTATAGAATCTTGAATCTTGATTTTAGAAATTATATTCAATCCTTATTTATTGGTGGATGCATTATGCACAGATGTTCTGTGAATTGTTTGAACTCCTTTCCTATAGAATATCTAGTCGATGGGTTGACATATCGCATGTGAGAAAGGGCCTATAATTACCAGAATTCCTGCTAGTTATCCTAGTTGTGGGTATTGTAAACCCAACAAGTTGAGAGTATGCCAGGTTAGAAAAGCTGACCTAGAATGTCCTTGTTTGGACAAGAGAAATCAAGTGAAGGTTTTGTCATGAAGGAACGGACATGGAATCCATTACTTATCTAAAAAAAATTTTGATTATGAGATTTTATTCAACAGTTATTCTCATAATCTCTTTAAAACATCTTGCCGCCAGAAGTGAGGTCTGCATTAACCCTTTTTTCTGCTGATTGGCTTGGAGTCCTGATAGAGGAGTGGCTGGTTGATTGAACCCTTCTTGCATTGCGTTTTCCAATTTTGTACTTAAACTTGTTAATATTTAAATATTTCAACCTTTATGATATTAATTGTAGGCTGTCCAGAGTTATTTTGTATATTTTGTAGAGTGAAATAAGTGGCATATGAATATTAAATAGTCTGCTGCAATTTAATTTTTGACCTTTGCCAAATTTAGACTATTTGGATTATTTTTAGCTGATTGGAAGAGAATTCTTGTTTGTGTGTGTATATATGTAAATAGGTCTGTTTGTGTGTGTGTGTGTGTTTTTGAAATGGTTTAATTGTAGATAAACTGATTCCAATATAATACCAGTATCTGAAGGTAATAAATTTCAGTGCTTTTCAATCACACATGGATACATTAAATACTTTTAATAATGTTAATAATCCCTAATCCCTGTTATAATCCATTCTTTATTGATAGGATTCTATTTCCTTTAACTTCTGATACAAAACAATTACATACTGTGAAGGAAGCCTAATATTAATAGCATATTTTGTTTTTCATTTCTTAGACATATTTGAATATATGTCATAAGCTTTTGATTTAGTTGGTTCATATTTCCTGTTTTAATCTTTTAGTTGCTATGAGTTAGAGAGTAATATGAAATTCAAGCTTTTCCTGACAACGATAAATCTAGTACCTACACACATATATGCCTTTATGGGAGGAGTTATAAGTATTTACGCTTCACAGTAGAAAATCTCATTTTACACATAACCTTAGAATAATTAATCTTGTGCAGGTCATTTTTAAAATAAATTGAATACCAATCATGATTAGTGATTAAAGGTAAAGGTTCCCTTCGCACATATGTGCTAGTTGTTCCCGACTCTAGGGGGCAGTGCTCATCTCCGTTTCAAAGCCGAAGAGCCAGCGCTGTCCGAAGACATCTCTGTGGTCATGTGGCCGGCATGACTAAATGCCAAAGGCGCACGGAACACTGTTACCTTCCCACCAAAGCTGGTCCCTATTTTTCTACTTGCATTTTTTTACGTGCTTTCGAACTGATAGATTGGCAGAAGCTGGGACAAGTAATGGGAGCTCACCCATTATGCGGCACTAGGGATTCAAACCGCTGAACTGCTGACCTTTCGATCGACAAGCTCAGAGTCTTAGCCAACTGAGCCACCACGTCCCTCTGATTAGTGATTACATATCTATAAAAGTAAATTGTCTGACCATTTGTTGAGTTAAATTATTTTCTATTTTCTAGCTGGTTAGACTTAGAGTAAAATGGAGATCATCCCATATAAAATACAGTTCCTGCTGCCACCTTATAGTAACTTGAAAAATTGTGTTTTTTATGACTAAGCATATTCAGTTTAATGAACTAAGAAAATGAAGAGAGATAGGCAGCCATTTATATTGACTAAATAATTACATCTTAGTCAAGATGTTTATCTACAAGCTAAATTACAAAATGGTTTTTAGAAACATTGTCTCTTCCAGAATCTCCTGAATATTTATTTATTTACTTAGAAAAGTAAGATAAAAATTAAAGAAATAAAGAAACAAATAGATAAAAACCTATCTCACTATAAATATTGTCCATGTATCTGATGTAGCAGAAGCCTAAAGATATTTATTTTATGTACAATGCAATTAACTAGGTTGATATAATAAACTGGACTAAGATTTGGACATCAAGAATCAAGCAAGTCTAACCAAGAATTATTGAAGACCCATGTGTGATTTTGGGCTAATCACTATAGCTGAACCCAACTTACCTCACACAGTTGTTATTAGGATAATAGAAGTGGGAAGACTATATATGTCACTCTGAGTTTCTGATGGGAAAGCTGAATATTAATTTAACAAATAAGAGTTCCACAAGTGGATTTTTAGCACTTCATTCTGATTTTATTTATTTATTTATTTGTATCCCATTATTTATTATTTTATAGATAACTCAAAACAGCAAACATATCCAACACACTTTCCTTCTTCTATTTTCCTTAAAACAATCTTGTCAGGTGGATAGTAGAGAGTAACTAGCCCAAAGTCACCCAGTTGTCATTCATGGCTAAGACAGAATTTGAAGTGATGTCTCCCACTTTCTAGCCTGGTACCTTCACCACTAGACCAAACTTGCTCTCTGGATTTCAGCCATCTGGTCATCTTTAAGAAAAACTCAGGAACAAAGGAGAATTAGTGATAGGGAATTCAGTAAAAAAAATGGAAGAGAATCAAGTAAGTCAACTGCACCATGCAAAGTTCATTTCCTGACAAACTTATCTTGCCTGATTTTCTCCAGACTTGGTTTGATACAGATCCTGGGATTGCAGCTGAATGCATGCACACATATTCTTGTATTCCTTTTTACTTCATTTTTTTAAAATGTGATTTACTTGGTTTTGTTGTGTCTTATGTGGTTTGGATGTTCTGGGGATTGCTATTTTATTAGCGTTTTAATTGTACCATTGGCATTTAATACTTTTCTACACTGCTCAAAAAAATAAAAGGAACACATAAACAACACAATGTAACTCTAAATCCATCACACTTCTGTGAAATTAAACTGTCCACTTAGGTAACAACACTAATTGACAATCAATTCCACATGCTGTTGTGCACATGGAATAGACAACAGGTGGAAAGCATAGGCAGTTAGCAAGACATCCCCAATAAAGGAGTGGTTCTGCAGGTGATGACCACAGACCACTTCTCAGTTCCTATGCTTTCTGGCTGATGGTTTGGTCACTTTTGAATGCTGGCAGTGCTGTCACTCTAGTGGTAGCATGAGACGGAGTCTACAACCCACACAAGTGGCTTAGGTAGTGCAGCTCATCCAGGATGGCACATCAATGCGAGCTGTGGCAAGAAAGTTTGCTGTGTCTGTCAGCGTAGTGTCCAGAGCATGGAGGTGCTACCAGGAGAGGCCAGTACATCAGGAGACGTGGAGGAGGCCGTAGGAGGGCAACAACCCAGCAGCAGGACCACTACTCTGCCTTTGTGCAAGGAGGGACAGGAGGAGCACTGCCAGAGCCCTGCAAAATGACTCCAGCGGGCCACAAATGTGCATGTGGCTGCTCAAACGGTCAGAAACAGACTCCATGAGGGTGATATGAGGGCCCGACATCCACAGGTGGGGGTTGTGCTTACAGCCCAACACCGTGGGCTGGATATTTGGCATTTGCCAGAGAACACCAAGATTGGCAACATCACCACTGGCACCACTGGTGCCCTTTGCTCTTCACAGATGAAAGCAGGTTTACACTGAGCACATGTGACAGATGTGACAGGGTCTGGAGGTGCCGTGGAGAATGTTCTGTTCCCTGCAACATCCTCCAGTGAGACTGGTTTGGCAGTGGATCAGTAATGGTGTGGGGTGGCATTTCTTTAGGGGGCTGCACAGCCCTCCATGTGCTCGCCAGAGGTAGCCTGATTGCCATTATGTACCAGGATGAGATCCTCAGACCCCTTGTGAGACCATATGCTGGTGCGGTTGGCCCTGGGTTCCTCCTAATGCAAGACAATGCTAGACCTCATGTGGCTGGAGTGTGTCAGCAGTTCCTGCAAGATGAAGGCATTGATGCTATGGACTGGCCCGCCTGTTCCCCAGACCTGAATCCAATTGAGCACATCTGGGACATCATGTCTCGCTCCATCCACCAACGCCACTTTGCACCACAGACTGTCCAGGAGTTGGGGGATGCTTTAGTCCAGGTGTGGGAGGAGATCCCTCAGGAGACCACCTCATCAGGAGCATGCCCAGGCATTGTAGGGAGGTCATATAGGTACGTGGAGGCCACACACACTACTGAGCCTCATTTTGACTTGTTTTAAGGACATTACATCAAAGTTGGATCAGCCTGTAGTGTTGTTTTTCACTTTAATTTTGCGTGTAACTCCAAATCCAGACCTCCATGGGTTGCCCAATTTGATTTCCATTGATATTTTTTGTGTGATTATGTTGTCAGCACATTCCACTATGTAATGAACAAAGTATTTAATAAGAATATTTCATTCATTCATATCTAGGATGTCTTCTTTTTGTGTTCCCTTTATTTTTTTGAGCAGCTTATATTATTTATCATATATTATTATTATTTATTTTTATTATTATTATTTATTCAATTTTTATACCGCCCTTCTCCCGAAGGACTCATATAAACAGCTGGGAGGGGATTTCTTGGCTGTATTGGAATATATGTGAAATATCAATAAATATTTGGTTACATTAAAAAAAAAGAAATGGAGAAATGTTTCCAGCCCATTGAAAGCTGTGATCCTACTCCACATCTACCCATTTTAAATTAGAAGGCAGCCATATGTAAAAACTTCCTTCATTAAAGGCAGAGAAGTTGGCAAGAAGATGAAAGTTAGTTTGTGTTGCACATATTGCTCTTTCTCACTGCCTGTTTGGTTGGATTCCCAGTGGCATTGAAGTGATGCATTAAAAGAGATAATTCAGTGAAAAAAGAGAACTCAAGCTAGTAACATGGAACAAGTACTATTGCTGGGGTAGCTACCTCAGAAGGATGGAGCCAACAAGAGAACAGGGGAAACAGCCTGAAAAATATGAGATGCTCAGAAAGAATTAAACCACATATGGATGGGATTTGAATGAAATAGTCAGAGGAGACTACTGTATTTCTTTTGCCCAATGCAGATTTGGTCCTATTACCCTTGTCATCACTCAATTTAAAAACAAATTTTGTTTTACTTCAAGAGACAAATTCTGGGGAAAACTTGAGTATCACAACAGAATGGCAAGTTTCATTTCTTATCCACCAGCTTTATGCAAATACATCTTTCAGGTAAGATTATCCAGCCAGTTATCCAACCAATGCTATACTATGCTAACAAATAAATGGTTTACACATAGATATTACAGTTTCTCTGCAAATTTAATCTCTTCTACTTAACACTCACCTAAGTTAGCAGACAAATACTGGGGGGGGGGTGTATTGTTGATGCTTTTACTTCTGACCACAAAGACTCCTTAGGACCCAATTTCTTATTGTTCAGCTCATAGATGAGCCATTAATTATAACAAGATAACAATAATGATTTTCACCAAGTGACTTGAATTACATTGATGGCAATTATGAAAGAATTCCCTACAGCAAGTCAAATTTTATGTAGGGGTTGTTTTCCAAGCATCCAGATCATGGAAGTCACCTTAAATATGTAGCTGAGAGTGCTGAGAAAACATTGCTGCAATCTTGAGATCCTGTTTGATCTTTAGCAGATGATGTTATGAAGTTTGATGAGGAAGTCACTACTGAGTTTGTCAGAGGTACAGAATGTATATGAACTACAGCTGATTTCTGCAAATGATAATAGTTGGAAAAGATCCAGATCAGTTTGCCTATTAACAGAATAACTGAGTTGGAAGGAACCTTGGATCTTCTGGACCACCTTCCTGTTCAGGAAACCCCCAGCTCAGGAAACCTGCTGACCCACTGTTCAAGAAATTCTATACCATTTCAGACAAATGGTTGTCCAATCTCTCTTAAAAACTTCCAGTGTTGAAGCATTCACAACTTCTGCAGGCAAGTTGTTTCATTACGAGCAATGTGTCTCAAAGTGCTATGTGTGGAAGTGGTGGGCAGGATAAAACTGAGGCAACAGCAACGGACACAGTTTACAGATTATTTCTCCAACCTCATTTGTCCTAACCACAGGATGATATTATTATTATTATTATTATTATTATTATTATTATTATTATTATTATTATTATTATTATTATTATTATTATTATTTACTTGAATAACCTTTCACAAGTCTTGTGTTGAGAAGATTTCATCCAGCCAAATAAGTGGAGTGACTACAGCCATGCAATATGGATAGTAATAGTGGCTGAAATATTCATAGAGTTATAAATGTAAGGATTTTTTAGAAAGTTAGAGATCATCTAGTCCAATCCCTGCTCATCGTGGGAATTCTCTACTCTAGCATTTCTAAAATATTCAGCCTTTGTTTAAACACATCCAGGAAGAGAATCATCCACTCTTTCAAAGAGCTCTTATCTTTACATTTTTTTTCTATTTCATTTTGTCACAACAGTATATACAATCATCACATAAACAATAACCCATCATGAGAGAAAAAAAAGTATATAAGTAAAAGTATGCAACAACTATGTTAATCTGATATAATGAAGGGAACAATAGGACAGGAACAGTAGGCACTTTTGTACTCTTATGCATGTCCCTTATAGTCCTTTTAGGAATGGGGTGAGGTCAATAGTAGACAGTTTTTGGTTGGAGATTTTGGGGTTTTGAGTAGAGACTATAGAGTCAGGTAGTGAGTTCCAAGAGTTAACAACTCTGTTACAAAAGTCATATTTTCTGCAATCAAGTTTGAAGTGGTTGACATTAAGTTTGAATCTATTGTTTGCTCTTGTATTGTTGCGATTGAAGCTGAAGTTGTCCAAATTCTATTTCTTTTTAATTCAATTCCAGTTTATTCTTGTCTGGTCTTCTGTAACAGGTCTGGAAAATTCTGTCTCATGTTCTACATGATAGCTTTTTACAAGATGGCAATCATATCATTCTACAATCTTTTTCTTTCTTTTTAGAAGATAAAAATGACCAGAATTTCCAACTGGTCCTCATACGCCTATCCTTCCTTTAATTATCTTGTTAGTTGTTCTCTACTGCTTGCTAGCTATTTACGTTTGTTTGTTTGTTTGTTTGTTTTATATGCCACCTATCTAACTGTCAAATCTGTCAATGTCCTTCATAATTGCCATAATCATAAATGCCATAATCATAAATGGCATAATCTGTCAATATTCTTCATAAATGCCATAATCATGTCATCAGGATTCCCTGCCAATAATGTATTGTCCTACTCCTACCTCATGCTAGGACTTATGCTAGGAAGAATTATACATGACAATTGTTCTGTTAGATATTATCCAGAATGGACACTAGTCACGTGTTACACTAAGAACTGCTGTAATCATCAAAGGATGGTAACCAGAATCTAAATTAGATTGCTTATAGATTAAATAAAAATCAATGTACACTATGTCTCTGACTACTAATCATTATAATTAATGAATGAATGAGTCAGATACCAGAAAGGACAAATGTGAATAGCCACAGTTGTCTATTAGATAGAAAAATTGCACAGTTTCATAAAGAGTTTTAGAATGAACTTGTACTTGAAAATGAAACTCTTCCAAAAGCAAAATAACAATGTGCCCTCATATAAAGTTGTTTAAAGAAGATGCTCAATGCAAGGAGCAAACTAATAATGCACTTATTACTTCTTTTCAAAAATGATTTTATGGAGAGTGTTCTAGATTGCTTATAAACTTAGAAAAATAGAACAATGCAGGGATACTTGTGTGACAATATATTTTTGGAGTATTGGACGAAATAAATGTTTAGTAAGCTAGTCATTGACTTCTTAGTATGTCTATTGTTTCTGGAGATGAGCCAATGTGAGGGCTGAATTCTGGGCAGTAATAGAAATGAACTAGGAACTGAGAAACAAGAAGCTTCAACATAAGATCAGAGTTGAGGGATGAAGTCAGGTCTCAAGAGAATAAATCAAAGTTCAAAGAACAAAGCAGGAATTAGGCCTTGAAAAGCAAAGCACAAGTCAGGCATGGAGAGAAACCAAACAATATTGATTATTCTCTAGGAAGAATAGAAAGAGAATAATCATGCTGAGAAAAATGTGTGGCTCAGAAAAGTTCCAGCTGAACCAGCTTTCCTGAACTTTATTTGAATGAACTGTATTTGGTTCATTCATTCATTTATTATGATAATTGTTAATCAGAAATGTAATGTAGATGGCTCTAGGTCAAGGACTAAGTTCGACTGGAATTCATTTACATTTAAACCTGTTTAGTCTCTGGAAATATATTCTATGCTTTTCCCCTTCCATCACATTAAGAGAAACTACTTGATGATAACTTTTAAATGCCACACCCCCAAATCTTCATAGGGCACATGAAGGCACCTATGTTTCAATCTATGTATTTTTGTATAATATTTTGGTAAAATATGTATTTTATGTGCTGTTTTATATGCTGGAAACAGTATGTAAAACAACTAGATATGGAGGCAGTTTCTTCCTTCATGCCATCACTCTGTTGAACATCTAATTTACACAGTTCTATCTAACGTCTAGGCTTATTTACCTATGTTGTATGGCTGTAACATTATTATTATCCTTCTCATGTTATTTATTACCCCTTTTATTTGTATGATTTATTTTTTATTTATTTATTTATTTTGTCGAGTACATATTAGATAATATATATAAGTATAAGCATGAATTGAATACATAAAATGAATACAATTAAAGGATGAACATTAGGACAGGGACGGTAGGCACGTTGGTGCTCTTATGCACGCCCCTTACAAACCTCTTAGGAATGGGGTGAGGTCAACAGTAGACAGTCTTAGATTAAAGTTTTGAAGATTTTGGTGATGATGATGATGATGATGATGATTCCCTTGTTGCTTTGCATATACTCTGAGAGTCAAATTCCTTGTGTGTCTAAAAACATTTAGCCAAATAAAGTATTCTAGTCTAGTCTAGTCTAGTCTAGTCTATTAAAATGTAACCATTGACTGTTATTTTATACACTATTTCAAGAAATGTGAATTAAGTCAATTCTTGTCACAGTTAGTGAGAAGTGGGGAAGAGGAGGGGAAGTAGGAAAGTGAGGAGAAGGATGGTGGGGAAAGTTGAAGAAGGATGAGAAGGGTAGACAGGATTAAGGGAGGGAGTGGCGGTCGAGCAGCCCGGATTGAGCATAATTTGAGTATAGGATCGATTGTTGGATAAGTGATTGTATTGTACACTGGTCAAATTGTGGGAACTATTATGGAAAATAAAATAAAAAATCCCTAAAAAAAATAATAATAATTCTTGTCACAGTGCAAATCAAACAAATTCCCACAAGCTTGGTTCAAGTCAGCTGAGTTGTTGTATTGCCACCATCCCCTCCCAATCTTATTCTTCTAAAAACACTATTGGATAGATTATTCTGAAAATATGTGATTGGCCTAATATTTACTCAGTAACTATGTAGAAAATAATGGGTGTAATGGCTCCACAGTTAAAGACACTAAGCTTGTCAGCTGGAAAGCTGATAGCCTGGATTTGATATCGAAGTGATGCTTTTAAAAGGTTAGTATGTCTAGTTACCATTTCCAGGAGAACCCATTTGGATACTGCAGAAAACATAATTTGGTTGAGGAGTACAGGGTTAGCCATTAGGAAATTATTAGATTAGTGTAAGGACCTGCCCTTTCCTAAGCTAGTGCCTTAGGAAAGCAAAACCCTTGACTCCATTATGTTAAATCAAAAGAACTTTTACTGAGAGAAAGTGGTTGCAGTAAAGTCAGGTGGAATCTGAAGGTCCTGCGCAAAGCCAAAGCAATTCTTCTGTTTCCCCAAAGCCAACTTCCCTGACCAGTCCATCCAATGTGATGCTGCAAGGTTGTTTTCAGAATGCTGAGGTCCTAGGCAGATTACAGTTCACTCTCAGGGCACGACGGCCTTGGAACCAAGCTGAAACTGGCTAGAAGGGAATCTGATCTGTCTCAAAGACAAACCCCCTCCCTAATTTTTCCAAGCAGTTATAGCAAAAGCATGTGAAAAATGCCAGCAAACCTACTGTCAGTCTTTCTAATATTACTAATAAAATAGAGTTCTGATATTTCTTCTCATGTCTTTTTCTTGATCTAGTGTGCCTCAAAAGGCTGAGACCTTTTGTCTCGAGACCCTAACTCTGAGGCTTCTACTTATCACATATCTGCTGTAAATATGCCCCCTCAGTTCACTTGGTATTAGAGTTTTATTTCCCAATCAGAGGGTATAGATTATAACAAAAGGTCCCTTGTTTCCGAAGTTAGTATTCATGTTGCTGAAGCAAAACAAGAAATAACCTTTCCTCCACACTATACTAGAAATTAAATTACCCTTTAAGTAAGCCATTAATCATGTTGTAGCAGATTAATGAGTCCAAAATAAAGAGAAAAGAATAGCTAGACCAACATGAATCAATATAATTTTATATATTTGTGTTGCGACTAGATTACTTTTTTGTGCCTTAGTAGGATGAAAGCTGCCTCTGAGAATATGCATATGGAGAGGAGAATCTGCATTCATTTTTTTGATTGCATTTGGGTAAAGTATTTCATCACTGGTGTGTGTGTGTGTGTGTGTGTGTGTGTGTGTGTGTGTGTGTGTGTTTGCTTTAAAAGACCTTTAAGTGTATCTGACTGTTATTTGATGATGGCACCAAAACAATACTGCACATGAGATCATGTCATCACACAAACACCACCAGTCCTTTGGCAAGTAGACAGTTATAGTAATTTAACAAGCAAAGAAAAAAAAATACTTGCATCCCACAGTTCGACAGGTGTGTGTGAGTCAGAGTATTTTGGAACAATATTGTCATGAATGTTATTATTTACTCAGTGGTGGGATTCAAGTAATTTAACAACCGGTTAATGATTTCTTCCAACAACCAGTTTGCCATACTGCTCAGACAGTTAACAACCGGTTCTCCAGAAGTGGTGCGAACTGGCTGAATCCCACCACTGTATTTACCCCATCTCAACCTCTGTGCATGTCCATGATTTATGATCCTTTTTTGCAATGCATGGTTTACATTCATATATGGTTGCATGGTTTATATTCATATATTTTCCTTCTTCAGCATCTCTTTCAGCCAAGACCTGGTGACAGTCACCTCCATCCTTATGTACTGTACAATTTAATCAATCAATCAATCAATCAATCAATCAATCATCAATCAACCAATCAAATTTCTATATCCATCATGCTTTTTTGCCTCTGGACAGTTTAGCACTCCATACCTGAAGGTTACCGAGAACTAAAATGGTCCAAAGAGTGATGTCCTCTATGTCCGTACAGCATACGGTACAGTGCAGGCATAATGGTGCATAAGCGCACCAGTGTGCCTACCGTCTCTGTCCTATTGTTCCCAATTATATGTAATCATTCTATGTGTTTATGGCTATGTTTTGCCAATTTATATCCTTTTTTGTATGTGCCAAAAAATTTTCATGTGTCCATGTCTGTGTCTACTCTGTTACTTGTTTTCTTGTATTTGCTGACAAATAAAATTAGATAGATAGATAGATAGATAGATAGATAGATAGATAGATAGATAGATAGATAGATAGATAGATAGATAGATAGATAGATAGATAGATAGATATCTCTAAGGTTTCAAGCATTGCACTGGTTGCTTATAGACTTCTGAGTGCCATTCAAAGAGTTGGTCTTTAAAGTCATACATGACTTGGCATCACAGAATCTGCAAGACTGACTTCTTTAAGGAATCCCCCAAAAAACTCTATAGACTCATTCCAGGAAGTAAAAATTAGGAGTGAGGGATGTAGGGCTTCTAGAGAAGAATCTCCTCTCAAGTTAAGGTTGCAGTTAAGTTGACATTTTTTAGAAAGCCCTTGTAATTCTCCTGCAGGTCATTGGTAGCCTTATGATTTGAATGGTTGTGGAGCTCCAATATCTATAGATTTATGTTTTGTTTGCATTGGTATTATGCCTATTTTGTCACTTTGTTGATTCAATTTTGTTTTACTGTGTTGATTCCAATTATTGTAAACTTTAGCGAGTCAATTGAAGTTGGCAGCATATCAAATAAATATATGTAATTTAAGTGAAGTTAAAGGTAGAAATTTCTTTATAAAACCTGTTTGGTATTACTGGAATATCACAAATAACAGTGATAAACTCAGAGATCTAGTTATTGGATTTTTTTTGTTTGAACACAGATGATGGAGTTTCCTTGATAAAATTGGCTTAGTCCGGAAAACAGATTTTGTGTTCATTCTGGAATGCTGTTTTTATTCTTTCCTCATGTGTTTTGATAAAGATTTATTTGTTGTACATATGGTTCATATCCCCCAAGGGACCCCATCAATTTTTAAATTTGTAAAGAGTCTAAACTGTTCTTTTTTTATGTCCAACTAATCAGATAGTCACTAGCCAAATTATTTCAGGATCCATGTAGAAAAAAAAGGGAAAGTAAACTTGATAAACTTACATATTGGAGAATCTAATTCTCTTGGAAAAGGTAATTAAAATGGCACATAAATTTCACATGATCCCCAGTGTCAGGGGAACAAGCTTCTATTTATACAATTGACTGAACAAAGGAGCAATCAAGAATAAGAAGGGAGAGTTGTTAGAAGGGAGAGTTGGAGTTTTCTGCATTATTTTATATATGCATTATTCTGTTTGTTTGTTTGTTTGTTTGTTTATTATTAAATTATTTCCCATTTTACTACAAGGCAATTCTTTTATATATTATTGTATGCATCATTCTATATATTGCTTCTTGAGTTACAATCTTCAGACTTCTATAAAATTTCACAGAGCTATTTGTTGCTTGAATTAATTAATAAAATTATTATTTCATTTATGAAATATTGAAGCATCTTCCTGTTGCTGTTACTGCTACTGTGTGCAAAGAAGACTTTTAGTTAAACACTGCTCCGAAAATCTACCACTAGTTTCATTAGTTTCAATATATTGCAGTTATAGTGCAATAGTGTAATTGGACATGCTATTGTCTGCCATGTCCACAGTTTTATTGTCCTAGGAAACCTGCAGCTATTAAAATATCACCAAAATAGATATTTGAATAGTTAATGAAAATCTAGCTCCTTAATATGACTCTGCACTATATCCTACAACATCCTGAATCTCCAAAGACCTATGCAAGGGTCCTCTTTGTAGACTTTAGTTTGGCATTCAATGCCATCATTCCAGACACTCTTCTAACTAGGCTAAACCAGTTACAGGTACCTGAACAGACTTGTAAGTGGATCACAAGCTTCCTAACAAACAGGAAGCAGCAGGTGAAGCTAAGCAGAATCACATCAGATACCTGTACAATTAGCACAGGGGCCCCCCAAGGCTGTGTGCTCTCCCCACTTCTCTTCTCTCTGTATACCAATGGCTGCATCTCTAATGATCCATCTGTTAATCTACTGAAGTTTGCAGATGACACAACAGTGATCGGTCTCATTCGAGACAATGATGAATCCGCATACAGAGAGGAGGTTGAACGACTAGCCTCGTGGTGAAACTGGAACAATCTGGAATTGAACACACTCAAAACCGTAGAAATGGTGGTAGACTTTAGGAGAAACTCTTCCATACTTCCACCTCTCACAATACTAGACAACAAAGTATCAACAATAGAAACCTTCAAATTTCTAGGTTCTACCATATCGCAAGATCTAAAATGGACAGCTAACGTCAAAAACATCATCAAAAAAGGACAACAAAGAATGTTCTTTCTGTGCCAACTCAGAAAGTTCAAACTGCCCAAGGAGCTGCTGATCCAGTTCTACAGAAGAATTATTGAGTCTGTCATCTGCACCTCTATATCTGTCTGGTTTGGTTCTGCAACCCCACAAGACAGACACAGACTTCAGAGGATAATTAGAACTGCAGAAAAAACAATTGCTACCAACCTGCCTTCCATTGAGGACCTGTATACTGCACGAATCAAAAAGAGGGCTGTGAAAATATTTACAGATCCCTCACATCCTGGACATAAACTGTTTCAACTCCTACCCTCAAAACAACACTAAAGAGCACTGCACACCAGAACAAGTAGACACAAGAACAGTTCTTTTCCTGAAGGCCATCACTCTGCTAAACAAATAATTCTCTCAACACTGTCAAACTATTTACTAAGTTAAAGTGACCAGATTTCAGCAATGGCAAAGCGGGACACCACTGCCGGGCGGGGAGGCTGCGCATGCGTACTGAGTCTTGCCACCTGCCTGAAGGAGAAGGAGCGGCTGCTGCTTCTCCGCTCTTCCAGGCAGGCTCAGCTCTCCTCTCGGCTCTTCCAGGCAGGCTTGGCTCTCCTCGGCTCTCCTCTCGGCTCTCCTCTTCCTCTCGGGTGAAGTCAAGCGGCGTCTCTCTTCCCTCTTGCGCCCCCTTCTCCGCCAGTACCCCTTCTCCGCCTCCTCCTCTTGCATTGCCGCCTCCCATTTTCAGAATGGGAGTGAAACAAAAAAAAATCAGGACTTTTTGGAATTGACGCGGGATGCGGGACAAATTATTAAAAAGTGGGACTGTCCCGCCAAAAGCGGGACTTCTGGTCACTATATACTAAATCTGTACTACTAGTAATCTTCTCATCATTCCCATCACCCATCTCCTTTCACTTATATTTTTTATATATATATTTACATTTATATCCCGCCCTTCTCCGAAGACTCAGGGCAGCTTACAGTGTATAAGGCAATAGTCTCATTCTATTTGTATATTTAAAAAGTCAACTTATTGCCCCCCCAACAATCTGGGTCCTCATTTTACCTACCTTATAAAGGATGGAAGGCTGAATCAACCTCGGGCCGGGCTTGAACCTGCAGTAATTGCAGGTTGCTGTGTTCTAATAACAGGCTTCTAACAGCCTGAGCTATCACGGCCCCTAATTGTAACTATGTTGCTTGTATCCTTACAATTTATACTGATATTGATTGTTTCCTTATTGCTTATTTGTAGTCTTTGACTATCATTAAGTGTTGTATCATTAAGTGTTAAATCTGCACCCTATGGCTATCATTAAGTGTTGTAAGTGTTGTACCTTGATGAAGGTATCTTTTCTTTTATGTACACTGAGAGCATATGCACCAAGACAAATTCCTTGTTGTCCAATAAAATTCTATTCTATTCTATTCTATTCTATTCTATTCTATTCTATTCTATTCTATTCTATTCTATTCTATTCTGATTGTTTTAGGTTGATAATAATATAATGAAAAGTGTCACGTAAAAATAAAGTGTTAACTTCCTAATCCTACATATGGAAGTAATACTTCCATGTGTAGATTTGATGGCAGTTACTTCTACCTGCATACACTGAAAATGGCAACTGGAAAAGTAATTATGTGTTTTAGATAAATTAATTTGCTCTTAATATAACTGAAATCATGCAACCAGCAAAATTATGTGCTGAACATTAAAAATAGGATCCTCAGATCTAACTACAAATATTCAGATGCCCACTAGATGAACGGGGGGGAGGGGAATCAGGAAGTTACCATTTGCTGCCATCTAATAAAGGTAATCCTCAAGTTAGAATGTAATGGAGCATGCCAATTACATTCTTAATTCAAGGTTTCATAGGAGTGAATAATGTAACTTGAATGTGATTACTCCCAGATTTTGCCCACGCATTTGCTAATTGAATGTGTGGGTCATTAAGTGCACATGGTATCTCAAGGTGGGGAAGGCCCTGGAGGGCCTAGTGATGGAACAGGCCACCTAAGGCCTCCCTGACCCACTGAGATACCTCATGCTTCCTCCCTCCCATCCTTCTGCAACGGATTCACTTACTTTGCAAAGATCTGTCTCCTCTCTGCTGCAGTTTCTTTGCCTTTGAGGAACAGGAGAGCAGATTGATCTTTGTTCCAGCATCTGGTCAGCTTGTAAATGCTCTTCGCACTGAGAATGAAATGTTCTGGGGGCTGTGATCTCGTGGGCCTTCAGGCACACATCCACTTTTGCAGAGAATGGGTGCCTGAAGTCATGCGAGATCACAGCCCTCAGAACATTTCACTTTCAATAAAAAAAGCATTTGAAAGCTAACCGGATGCTGGAAAGGAAATCATCCTGTTCTCCTCTTCCTCAAAGGCAAAGAAACTGTGGCAGAGAGGAGACCGATCTTTGCAAGGTGAGTCCAGCATGGCAGGATGTGAGGGTGGAAGCAGTTGTGGGGTGCAGGGACGGGGAATAGGGGGAATGCTGCTGTGCCTCTGTGGTCATTTGTAAGCCGAACGACTGCCATGGTGCTGAAACATTTGTAATTTTGGGACTTTGTCATAAACACTTGGGTTATTGCGTAACTTTGAATGGTCACTAAGTGAACTGTTGTAACTGGAGCATTACCTGTAATCATGCAACAGCTCAGAGGTTAAAGATGCTGAGCTTGTTAGCTGAAAAGCTGATAGTCCCAGTTCAAGACCTGAACACTGGGCAACAGGGCGAGCCCCCATTACTTGCCCCAGCTCCTGTCCACCTAGCAGTTTGAAAGCATGAAAATGCAAGTAGATAAATAGGTACCACTTCAGTGGGAAGATAACAGCATTCCATACACCTCAGCATAAAGGTCTATGAGAATTCACCAAGGTCAACTAAGCAGGTATACTTGCCACAGCCAACTTGCCACAGCCAATTCACCACAGGGCAACTTGCTGAAGGACAAGAGTTACACTAATATCAAAGAGATAGTAGAATAGAATCATTGAAGAAAGGATACAAAAGGAAGGATGGAATGAAATGTGAATAGCAAAAAGTAAAATATTTATTTATTTATCTATTTATTTATTTATTTATTTAAAATAATTAAATAGACTTGTTAAATTGGCCCCCAGCAAGTTGGCCATGGTGAGTTGGCCATTGTGAGTTTGCTGTGGCAAGTTGTCCTATTCCATCAGCATATAGTCATGCTGGCCACATGATTATCATATGGTTTTCAGACAACGCTGGCTCCCTCATCTAAGAAAGAGAAATGAGTACTGTCCCCTAGAAAGGGATATGATTAGACAGGCAAAATCTTTACATTTAGTGATCATTTTAAGGATTGCACATCAGAGATATACCCTCAGTTTAGGGCATATCATTACTACAGACCTATCAGCCTAACCCTAATACCAGGGAAGATTCTGGAAAAGATAATCAAACAAGGAATCACCGAACACCTAGAAGCAAACAAAGTAATAACCAAAAGCCAACATGGGTTTGTCAAAAACAGATCATGCCAGACTAATCTTATTGCATTTTTTGACAAAGTGACAGAATTAATGGACCAGAGGAATGCTGTCGATATAATTTATTTGGACTTCAGGAAAACATTTGATTAAACAGACCATAACCTACTACTAAATAAAATAGAAAAATGTGGGTTAGACAGCCCCACCACCAGATGGATTCGTAACTGGCTGACCAACCGCACTCAACGTGTAGTCCTCAACAGAACTACATCCACATGGAGGGAAGTATGCAGTGGAGTACCCCAAGGCTCTTTTTTTAGGCCCAGTACTCTTCAACATCTTCATCAATGACTTGGACGAGGGAATAGATGGGGAACACATCAAATTTGCAGATGACACCAAGCTGGCAGGAATAACCAACACTCCAGAAGATAGGCTCAAGATACAGAAAGATCTTGACAGACTAGAACATTGGGCGCTATCTAACAAAATGAAAGTCAACAGTGAAAAAAGTAAGGTTCTACATTTAGGCCAAAAAAACAAAATGCACAGGTACCGTATATGTGGTACCTTGTTCAATAGTATTAACTGTGAGAGGGATCTTGGAGTCCTAGTGGACAACCATTTAGATATGAGCCAGCAGTGTGCAGCAGCTGCCAAAAAAGCCAACACAGTTCTGAGCTGCATAAACAGAGGGATAGAATCAAGATCACGTGAAGTATTAATACCACTTTATAATGCCTTGGTAAGGCCACACTTGGAATATTGCATTCAGTTTTGTAAAAAGGGTGTTGAGACTCTAGAAAGAGTGCAGAGAAGAACAACAAAGATGATTAGGGGACTGGAGACTAAAACATATGAAGAACGGTTGCAGGAACTGGATATGTCTAGTTTAATGAAAAGAAGGACTAGGGGAGACATGATAGCAGTGTTCCAATATCTCAGGGGCTGCCACAAAGAAGAGGGGGTCAAACTATTCTCCAAAACACCTGAGGATAGAACAAGAAGCAATGGGTGGAAACTGATCAAGGAGAGAAGCAACCTAGAACTAAGGAGAAATTTCCTGACAGTTAGAACAATTAATCAGTGGAACAACTTGCCTGCAGAAGTTGTAAATGCTCCCACACTGGAAATTTTTAAGAAAATGTTGGATAACCATTTGTCTGAAATGGTGTAGGGTTTCCTGCCTGGGCAGGGGGTTGGACTAGAAGACCTTCAAGGTCCCTTCCAACTCTGTTGTTGTTGTTGTTGTTGTTGTTGTTGTTGTTGTTGTTGTTATTATCTCATTGAACAATGGTTTCTGATGAAATAATTGTCTAGTTTTATCCTGCAGTATCAAATGCAATTTACTTACAAGATATAGTCACAATGGGCTTCAGTCAGAGGTGGGATTCAGCCGGTTCAACTGGTTCATGCAAACCGGTTGTTAACTTTTTGCCCAGTTCGGAGAATTGACTAATCCCACCTCTGGCGCTCCCCATCCACCCCGCCCTTCCCAGGAGTCCCCCCGCAAACCCCATTTTGGCTTCCAGGTTGGTACAGGAGGCCATCCATAGATCCAACTATGTGGGATCTTTGAATAATGCAAGGTTTGACTCACACACAACCAAATGAGAATGGGACGTGATCTGAAGCCCCGGTACTATTTTTAATTAAAGCATGTTGTTATTATGGTTGGTCGTACAGTCAGTCAAATGTTTAGATTCGATTTGGCCTTTTTATCCACCTATCTAATCCTTCCCAAGGACCTGTGGTAGGCAGATGTTGTTGTTTGTTGTGTTAAATGTATCACTAAGCTTTTCCAAGTAAAGCTGCCTTTTGCTGACTGATGGTATTTTTGTCGATGTTGATGGCGGTCCAAATGTTTTGTGATCATTTGCAAGGGGCTTTTACTACTAC
Source organism: Ahaetulla prasina (assembly GCF_028640845.1). Lineage (NCBI taxonomy): Eukaryota > Metazoa > Chordata > Lepidosauria > Squamata > Colubridae > Ahaetulla > Ahaetulla prasina. The sequence goes on from NC_080540.1 coordinate 47,652,362, forward strand.
TGGTGCTATTTTTTTCTTTGTTTTTAAAGATTGTTTTTAAAAATTGTTTTTTGTTAAAAACAGATTTTTTTTTACTTCTCTTTAGAGGTCTTTGTATGTTATGAATTTCTACAGTTCTTTCTCTTCTCTTCTGCTGTCCCCAGGCATTGCAAGGTCCACTATCCAGATTTTTGGGTCTTTCTTATCAACAATTGTTAAGTCTGAGTTATTGCATGGCAGATACTTGTCTGTTTGAATTCAAAAGTCCCAGAACACTTCAGCTTTTTCATTTTTCTTTTACTATGTCTAATTTTTGGTCCCACCATGTTCAATTATTATTGTTATTTGATTTCATATTTTGAGATTTCATTGTTGTGGATATAGGGTCTCTGTTTCCCAACTCCTGAAAAAACAATTTGAAAATATTCTATTCTTGTTAAGAAACAGAGAATACTATATAAGCCTGCTGTGTTTAATCTCACCAAGACATTTGTCCATAACTTGTCACTGTTTTCACTGCCTATTATATTTTATACAATTATTGTTTCTTATGGTTTCAATGGAAAAAAGCTTCATAACATATCTCTAAAAATATACAGTGATATATGTTACATTTCGCTTATGTTTTGTGTCAGTAATATTAACGATAAAAAGCTTTATTCTTGAATAGATAGCTTGTGACAAGTACTTAAAGGAATTTATCCATTCTATTAGTAATTAGAGGATTTTAAACAGTTTTGTAACAAGTCTATTAAATTTAACTGGAAAGAAGTAATTTGCAATATTATAAGATAACGTTAAAGAGCATTTAGCAATTATATGTGTTTTAAGACATGCTGATTGGCACTGACTATTTTTACCTTGAGAGAAGAGTGGTGTTATTGGGATACATAGCAGAGGTAAACTCTTAGAAACTCAGATTTCTGACCCATAGATTATTACAATAAATTGAAAATCCACATATTTTTTTTATTTGCATTTATATCCCGCCCTTCTCCGAAGACTCAGGGCGGCTTACACTATGTTAGCAATAGTCTTCATTCTATTTGTATATTTATATACAAAGTCAACTTATTGCCCCCGACAATCTGGGTCCTCATTCATAACTTTATAAAATGTGTATGTAATTTTTCCTTAACTAACACCTCTGTGTTTTTCAGAGGTAGACAATGTGCTAATATTGCATTATCCGGCAACTATTTTCCATGAGTCTTTCTTATGGAGTTATAATCCATCTACTGTTGGCTAGGAGCTGGCTTAATGTTGTGGCGAGAAAGATCAAAAACAATAGGGATAACCGTATCGTTTTAGGACATCAAAAGTGTACAGAGATTATTGCTGGCTTGCTTATGTATAGAGGGTGGGAGACTCTCTAATCAACTGCAGATCTGTTTTTCAACATTGGGCTTTCAGAATACTAAATGGTGATCCCAAGAACATAAGGCAAAACAAATCATCATTTCATATCTTCATGGTAGTAGGACAAGTAGCTATTTTTTTTTATTTGCATTTATATCCCGCCCTTCTCCGAAGACTCAGGGCGGCTTACACTATGTCAAGCAATAGTCTTCATCCATTTGTATATTATATACAAAGTCAACTTTATTGCCCCCAACAATCTGGGTCCTCATTTTACCTACCTTATAAAGGATGGAAGACTGAGTCAACCTTGGGCCTGGTGGGACTTGAACCTGCAGTAATTGCAAGCAGCTGCTTTAATAACAGACTGTCTTACCAGTCTAAGCCACAGAGGCCCAATTTAGCTCAAACTGCTTTTTGTCCTCCCTAGCTGAGCGACTTTAAGCCAACTATTTTCAGGACTTAATTAAAAGTGACAGGAGAGATTTGTAATCAATATTTCCTGAAGTTTTTGTTGTTGTTTTTCCAAGTCAGTTGGGTTGGATTATTAATTTAATCAGAAACTGGGTACAGAAGAAGGAGGAGGAGATCTATTTAACTTTTTTCCTATGATGGGTGTTCCTGATCTCAACTCATGCTTTGAAGCTGCAGTCATCCGTGAAGTTGACAAAGAGAGAAAAAATGTAGATGCTGCTGAATTTAGAACATTATCTGGAATACCAAATGCTAGTAGAAAGCAATAAAAAGCATCATGAATCATGCCTTGCACTCACTTCAGTGCTCAAGTTGACTAGCAATTGAAGGCTTATATGCTCATGAACATAGATGTTTTGGAAATTATTTAGGTGATTTTTTTAGCTAACAAACCTTTTTAAAGCAGAAGATCCTTCACTTAATAGAAAAAATAATAACGATGATTTTCAGGTTAAGTGTTTATAATGACCATTTAATACTACATAAGTTTGCCTGTTCCTTATTCCACTTATTTATTTATATCACCATTTCCTGTATGTGTGTGTGTGTGTATATGTGTGTGTTTATATATATAAAATTTTAAAAGCCTCACAAGAAAACTAAATTAATAAAATATTTCAAACTGTTTGCCTGTTTATTGTTGTTTATTTAACAGTGCTTATATTCTCCCAATCCAATTCCAGGCAGAGTACATAAACTGTACATATTTAATATAATGTAAGAATCCAAAGCATTCAAGTGATTACAGAACTACAGTATAAAATGGAAATGAAAAAACTTCTAGCTGGAAAATTTTGGAAGTTGAAGGCCAAACATCCTAAAGCTGCGGAGGTTGAGAAACATTGGTCTAAATCTTAATAACCTGGTGCCAAACTTTCTGCAGCATTTTAGGAAAAAAAATAACACTCTGATATGGACCTTGTAGTTAGTAAAACACACACACACACACACACTGGGTATCACATATTTCATCAGGATCTGGGTAGCCAGATATCATCCCAGATGAAACTTATTTTCAGATGATACAACAATTTAGCTTAGGTATGATTTTTTTTCTTTTTATGACCCTGAATGCCTTACTTTGGGTTGCAGTCAGAGTGGCTGAGTGGAGCTGAACAGTTACTGTCTGGATGACTTTCCTGACGCCTATGTGGAGTTCACAGCAGATATTCTCTCTTTGCGCCCTGATAGAGAAACATCTGCCTAGGGTTGAACTCTCAACCTATTAGTCTAGCATAGGTGGTATTCAGCAGGTTCTGACCAGTTCTGGAGAACTTGTAGCGAATATTTTGAGTAGTTTGGAGAACCGGTAAATACCACCTCTGACTGGCCCAACTACCATCGATTCTCTGCCTCCCAAGTCCCATCTGATTGGGAGGAAATGGGGATTTTGCAGTAACCTTCCCCTGGAGTGGGGAGGGAATGGAGATTTTACAGTATCCTTCCCCAGCCATGCCCACCAAGCCACACCCACAAAACCAGTAGTAAAAAAAAATTGAATCCCACCACTAGGTATGATTAAGGTACAGATAAGCATGCCAAGTTCTAGGTTTGCTAAATATCTTTTCAACAATTATGCTAAACTGCTAAATAACTTTCCTAGACATAAGCTTTCATTCTTCTCTCAAAGCCATGTTGATTGAGACATGGGACAAATTTACACCAGGGTGTCAAGATTGTAGTTTGCTCTTTTTCTGAAAGCTTGATTGGTTAGATCTGTTTCAGTTCATGTGTAATTAAGAAATTATGATTTTACCTAGAATACAGTTGCACAGTTCTGATACCAGTTATTAAGAATTCGTTGCCATTTTATTTGAAATGTGCGTGTGTGTTTCTGTCTCCCTGTTTTCCAACATAGGAGCTCTTTTAGTGAAAAGTTGAGATGCAATTATCTAAAGAAAGGCATACATACTGTAAATGTCAAGAGGTTTTTTTTTTCACTTTATAGTGATAGCCATAGCAATAGCACTTACTTATATACTGCTTCATAGTGCTTTACAGCCCTCTCTAAGTGGTTTACAGTGTCAGCATATTGTTCCCAACAATCTGGGTCCCCATTTTACAAACCTTGGAAGGGTGATAATGAAGAACTGGAGCTTGGCCAGGTATAGCTGTCTATCCAGACCTCACATAATGAAGAAAGATAAAACAGTATTGTTGGTTGGTTGGTTGGTTGGTTGGTTGGTTGGTTGGTTGGTTAATATGCCACCCATCTCACTATCCAAAGTGACTCTGGACATTTATTATAATGACTACATAACCTACCAGCTTGGCACCCACAAGATTCTATGGCACAAAAATAATGTCCCATGAATAACTACATCATCATGGCAATGCCAACATTACTTATTTCTATCCCTACACTTAATGTCAGTCACAACAGTTGTTTGATGACAGCATTACACAAGCACCCTTGTTTGGTTTTCACTGATTTCCCGCACAAATATCCATAACCTATTAAGCCAGTTTGTATTTTATTATTGTTAGATCTTATCTTGCAGTGGACTTGGAGGAGTCTCTAAGAAGAGTAAGCCTATGCTGCTGTCAAACTTAGAGATCATTAATAAAATATGGTACTTTAAATATTTAAGTCCTCAACTCCAAAATTGCAATTTTCTTTGAATTAATTCAAAGAAAATTTGGGTTGGACTGTGATGTACACACATCACAGTCCAACCTGTGATGTGTGTACAGAGAAGGTACCTACTATCTTTTAAAAAAAAAATTAGCTTGGAAATCCCCAAATGATTATGTTCAGGCAATTAAAATTCCCTAAAATTATAAGAGAGCGACTCTCTCCATTGTGAAAATAGGCTTGTTTGAAGCTATATTTTTGTTCGTAATATGTCATGGCAGTTCATGAAAAATCCAAGGCTTAGAATTTATATTCATGCTGGAATTAAGACTGCCAAACAAAGTTCCAGTTTTTAATAACCTGGCAGCTTTTCCATACCTTGCCTGAGAGATAAAATTTACCTTTTAGTTAATTGTTTACAAAGGAACAGATTTATGAAGAGCCATGACTGTGTGATCTGGGAAAAGGTGGGATTTCTGTTACAATTCCTCCAATTTATGATTTAGTTAACATATGGTGCATTACTGACAACAGTGAAGAAGAAATGGCTCAATTTAACTCTTTCTTTAATTAATTTGAAAAAAAAAATGGCATTAGGGACCTTCCGAGGCCATTGCTATAATTGGTGAGCCTTTAAACATCACCAAAGCAAAGAATATATAACACTAAAAATAGGCAATGGGGGATAAGATGAATGTATCCTACTTCATAAAGATTGATGCATGCTTAGAATTAATTGTGATAATTTAAAGAGAAATAAGATACATTGCACCAGAGGGATGGAGCTTGAAACCAATGGAATATTTGCAGCTCAATTTCCTGTCCAGTTTAAGGATTTGTGTTTTATGCATGCCCAGGTATATAATATATTAGGAAGATTTAACCATTCTGCCTGAATAAGATAAAACTTTGAAAAATACAGGAAGATGTAAGTTTATTATCACTGATGCCCTTTCATGATGTCAGGACTCAGGTATATTAGATTTAAATTGTAATGGGAAGTACAATCTTTTCAGAATGGTGGGAAATATGCTTGCTTTACCCTGTAAGATGGAGAGTTTTTTTCTTTTTCACTGTGCATTGAAATTTATTGTACTCCCTTGTGGAAATCTTGTTAATAGAACTACAGTATGTGCAATATGAGGTCTTTTAAATAAAGAAATAAGATGACAGTATACATTTGGATACCACTATGTATCATCAGCTACAGGTTCTAAATCACTATCAAGTTGTAGGATGTTGATTTGATGAAGGAAACAAATTCCAAAAGTTATTCAGTTCAATTCCATCAAATATCAAACTCAAGGATTTC